>NC_035447.2:26743777-27043777 GCF_002127325.2 Helianthus annuus
GAGAAAAATGGGAGTGTTTGGCTTGTTGTTGTAGCCATGGGGATCGCACTAGCTAGGGTTCCAGCGATGGCGATGAGCCGAAGGATAAAGTCAAGTATGGCAATGCCTCTATTTGTAGGTGGAGCAACACCAAGTTGTAATGCACCTGGCTTCATTTTCGGTATATGATGATAATGTAATTAGGGTTTAAGAATAAGATGATCAAAAGTAATATGTTTATATACATGCAACATGTAAAAAGATATATGTATATGAAGCAGGGAAAGTAGTGTTGGTTTAGGCCCTCGAGATCACTTGCCACACACACTCACAAACTCACTACTGAAACTTACAAATATGTGTGAAACATAAATTGTGAAAGGAAAAGAGAACTTGAAGAAGAAAACAAATAGAGAAAGCTTATTTTATTCACTGGCTATTTATAGCCTTACACATGCATACATAACAAACAAACTAAAAACTAACAAACTATCTCATGCCAAAGAACTTAGTCCATGATCTCCCTAAATTAAGCTAACAATTTGCAACGTTCATTTTCCCATGATGTCCTCCAAAAGACTCAGTCATCTCCTAAACTAATTCAGTACCACCCATTTGATATAATGCTATTTGGTGACCCACTTAAACAAAACCGGTAACCCACTTGACCCGACCAGTGGCGGACTCACCTTATGGGGTGAGTGGGCGGCCGCACCCCTTGAAAAAAAAAAAATTTAATGGTATTTTTCGTGAAAAATCCCGACCGCACCCCTTGGAAATTTTCGTCCGCACCCTTTGAAAAATTCTGACCTCACCCCTTGGATATTTTTCGTCCGCACCCCATAGAAAAAAATGTTAGGAATTTATATAAAAAAATTGTGAACACGGATTGTAACCCGATCAAATTATGTAAACAAGTTAGCCCACTAACCGCTTTAATAAAACTTAAATTCAATCTATCAACCCCAATAACTTAAAACCCATTCAAGCCCAACCCAACTACTAGTTTTGTTAAACAAAATCAGTCCACATAATTAAAAAAAACCCAAATCACTGCCACTTGCCAGCGACTCCCGCCTCCCTCTGCCTCACCAGCATAATTCCGGCCGGCGACTACAAAATTCCGGCTGCAAACTGGTCAATTCATGCCGCCCCTGACAGGTACAAGTTTTGTTTTGTTTTTTTTTTATTTTGATGTTATGCGATTTTGTTCAAGAGTCATGAGATAATAGGATTTTAGGATGGGTTAAAAAAAGTTTAAACTTTTATGTGTTTTGAGGTTATTTGGGGTTGTTCTAGTCTTTATAGTATGGGTTTGTTGTTTCTTAATTTCTTATTGATTATATGATTCTAGTATAGGGTTTGAAAAGATGAAATTCAAAAATTGAACTTAAATAGGTAATTCGATTTGTTTTGATGTTTTATTGGGTTTTTTCAATAGAAACAGATATATATATTTGTTAAAAAGGTTTAAAATTTTATATGTTTTTATGTATTTTTGAGTTGTTCTAGTCTTTAGTTGGGTGGTTTTGTTGATTATATGAATGTTGGTTGGTAAATAACAATTACTAGGGCTTGAAATTCAAATGGACCCGACCCGATATGATTGGACCCGCAATAAAACTTTGTTTGTTTGTGTTTACTTGTTTTACATGACCCGACCCGACCTGATTCGACCCGCTATAAACCGATTTTTTTTTATATAGCTAGGGGTCTAAAATCTTTAAAAAATTTTCGCACCCCTAGGAAAAAAATTATGGTTTTGCCACTGAACCCGACCCATAAAGATTATACCCAACAAGTAGGTTGATAATGCTAACCTGCCCTCACCTATAGTTTTCTTTGGATTCTTTTCCAAAAGTGGAATATCCCATTTTTGGGAGCTAGAGTTGTTAGGTTCAGATTTTTTTTTGAGTTAACTGTCATTTTCGTCCTTGTTTGTCTAATTATGACAGTTCATGTCACACCCCAACCGATGGCGGAAACATCGAGATGAGACGAAGTGTCTATAGATTGCAAGAGACTTCATAACACTATGTGACAATATTTAATTAAATTCAAAATTCATTTCCAATACTAATGTCATACAAAATTCAAATAAAGATAACAACATTGTTTCAACATAAATCATAACAATAAAAGATAAATTAATCTAGGTGTGTATCTAGTCCACCCTAAATCTTGTTTCATCTTGAATATCACCTCAACAATTAACCTGCAACATGTATTAAAATAGAGTTCAATGCAAAAGCAAAGGCGAGTATACAAGTTTGACTACATAGCATAATAGAATAAAAACTCATATCCAACATGTTACATAATGTGTAAATTACTAGCAATGCAATTTTTTGGCGTACAATATGAACAAACCCAATAATACAACGCATAACAAGCCTAATCCCAAAAGTTTAGCGGGGTGGTAAAGTTTAACTTAACAATACCCACAAGAATAACGGGCGGGGCGTCAATCCTATAGCGCTACAATTGTTAAGGTGGGCGAGCAAAGTTAATGAGCATATAACGTTCCAAATCGTTCATAGAGCATGCGAGCATAACAAATATTCACAATAGTTTCATGTTTCGTTCATGGATAGAGTATGTTTTGTTTTAAGCATAAAAGTTGTTT
Source organism: Helianthus annuus (assembly GCF_002127325.2). NCBI lineage: Eukaryota > Viridiplantae > Streptophyta > Magnoliopsida > Asterales > Asteraceae > Helianthus > Helianthus annuus. The sequence goes on from NC_035447.2 coordinate 26,746,383, forward strand.
TGTATATTCATACATGTTGCATCCCAAAGTGTAAAGGGGAAAAAGGGATCGAGTATACTCACGGTTTACAAGTCTTGAACTTGGGATTCCGAGAGTAAGTTGGTGGATGAATTAGCTTGGAGCACCTAGTCCTTCTACACGAGGAAACGTAGGTGTGTGAGTTTGGCGTTTAACGGAAGATTAAGAAAATGAAATAACTTAGCATAAAGTAAAATATAAAAGTAATCATCTTTGAAACCTTATAACCCTCATATGACACTAGGTAACCAATATGGTTATTTAATGTTTTTCATGGGTAGTATACCCATTAGAATCATACTAAGGTTTTTTAGGTCTTGGATGATATTCTACTACTTTAACATGTAAACACAAGTTCAACATCAAAGGTTCGAATGAGTATGTACTTATATTTAGGATAATTATTATATATTATTTAGGTCCAATAAATCAAGTAGGAGGTAGGAGATTAAATCTCCATTTAGGCACCTCTAGTTACAAGGATGTCATGTATGGGGTAGAAAGACTAAGCTTCCATTTAGGTACCCCTTTGATGTTCACCACTACACTTGATGTAAAAACAACCAAGGAGGGTCATGAACTATGGTTAGTACAAATATGTAAGATAAACTAAACTAAGCTATTAGAAATCATCAAATCATGTGAGGATTGTATGTTGGACAACCCAAGTTGTTCCATAATCACTCATGCATCAAAGTCTAAGTTTGACATGACTTGTGGGTTAAAACCCTAAACAAAACACCAAGTTTGTGAGGTTTAATCCTCTGATTTTTAAGTGTCTCAACCTTATTTTTAAGCCTAACCAACCACTAAAGTGTTGTAAGCATTAGGACATAGGTTTGAGATGAGTTAGACTCAAGTTTGATAAGAAATAACAAGGTTTAGATGAAAACAAAAACGAACAGTCCACTTTGGAGCCTTTTTGGGGACATTCCAGAGCTTGGTTTTCCATGGAACACCTCTGGAAATGTTCCTAAGGTTGTTCCAAACAAGTGGGAAAAAGAATCAAGTGAAAAGGTTAAGAAATGAGTGAGTTATGCTCACTTTAGTGGAGAGGTAACAATCTGCTCGAATTTGTGATAATCAGCTGCGTTTTTGATGTTTTAAGAGTGATTTGGATGAGTTTGTAAATTGTTTAGGACTTGGATTAGTGTGGTATTTATAGGGAAAGGTTTAGGTTAGGTTGTGGTTGAGTAATTAATGTTAAAACATGATTTAAAACTCAAAAACTCACAAAAAACCCGCCCAAAACGAGTCTGGTCGCGCTGGTTGCGGATCAGGCCGTTTTAACGAGTTGATATATATTTTACTGGGCTGAAATTGTTCAATTAGGAGTCCCAGCTCAGCTGGTTAATGCGTGGGTCTATGGAACGACTGACCCGGGTTCGAGTCTTGTGGTCAGCGTTCTTTTTTATTCTTTTTTTTTTGTTTTATTAAACTTTCAAATATTACACAACCAGTCCCTGCAAGTTCTATATTTTCAAAAATTGCATAACCCACCCCTGAATTATTAATAACCAAGTTATATTAAAAGAAAACTAACGTTTTAGTTTAAACTAACTAAGTTAGTTTACTAACTTTAATATCTAACGAGGTTAACCAGTTTATTAATAAAAATAAACTTTTAAATGAAAAAATTAGTTAATTTAATTAGTTTAAATGACCTTATTTATAACGAATAAAAATCTTTAAATGATTATTCATTTCACGAAACTTTCGAGGTTCACTATTTTACGAGTTTCAACTTGTTTAACGAGCATTAAGCGTAATAACGAATCGAGAGTCTATGATAATATATCGTTCAAACGTGAACATTGCACATAAGTCTAACACAAACATGAATAAAATAGCTTCGTTTTCATTATGATCAATAGTCTCGAATTACAAACGAAACGAAAGTAGGTTACGAGTGTCTAAATATGGAAGGTACAACACGACTTGCTAAAATAAGAAAGGTTCGAAAATGCGGAGCGTTACAGTCTCCCCTCCTTTAGGGAATTTCGTCCTGAAATTTAGGAAGAAGTAGCGAAAAGATGCGGGTACTTCGTCTTCATGTCACTTTTGAGTTCCCAAGTAAATTCAGCGCCACGTTTTCCTTCCCATCGAACCTTGACGATAGGAATTTTACTGCGCCTCAATAACTTGACTCCTTGATCCATGATTTCGACGGGTTTTTCCACAAAATGCATAGTTTCTTTGATTTGAAGATCTTCGAGGGGAACTTGAAGTCCTTCATCAGCGAGACATTTCTTTAGGTTCGAGACGTGGAACGTTGGATGAACGTTATTGAGCACTTGAGGTAAATCGAGTCGATAATCCTTTCGAGTATCTTGAAAGGACCAACATAGCGAGGGGCAAGTTTTCCCTTTTTACCAAAACGAACCACTCCTTTCCAAGGGGACACCTTGAGTAGGACATGGTCCCCAACGTTGAATTCCATTGGTTTGCGTCCCTTGTCAGCATAGCTCTTTTGACGACTTCGAGCCTTGAGTAGATTGTCACGGATTTGGAGAATCTTATCCGTTGCTTCTTGTATGATCTCAGGGCTGGTAAAATGCTTGTCACCAATCTCATGCCAGCTCAAAGGAGATCGGCATTTGCGACCATACAATGCCTCAAAAGGAGCCATTTGAATACTGGAGTGGTAGCTATTATTGTACGAGAACTCGATCAAAGGTAAATGCACATCCCAACTACCACCAAAGTCGATGAAACAAGAACAGAGCATGTCCTCTAGGGTTTGGATAGTACGTTTAGTCTGTCCATCCGTTTGAGGATGAAAAGCCGTACTGAGATTCAAATGAGTACCCATAGCGGACTGAAAAGTTTGCCAGAGACGCGAAGTGAATCGACCATCACGATCAGAAATGATGTCGAGAGGAACACCATGATGGCGTATGACTTCATTGGTATAGATACGAGCAAGTCGTTCAACCTTGAAATCCTCACGAATGGGAATGAATTGAGCGGACTTGGTCAAACGATCAATGACCACCCAAATGCTATCGTAACCAGAAGGTGTACGAGGGAGTTTAGTTATGAAGTCCATTGCAATGCTATCCCATTTCCACACAGGGATTTCAGGTTGTTCGAGTAGGCCAGAAGGTCGTTGATGCTCGGCTTTGACTTTCGAACAGGTAAGACACTTGGAAACGTACACAGCAATGTCTCTCTTCATACCGGGCCACCAATAGGATGTACGTAGATTATGGTACATCTTGTCAGCGCCAGGATGAATTGAGTACCTAGATTTGTGTGCTTCGTTCATGATGAGGTCACGAAGATTGTCACGATCTGGTATCCAGACGTGATCACAACAATAGAGGAGACCATCAGGTTTCGAAACGAGTTGACTTTCAGATGCTCCACGTATTTCTACAGACATGGAACCTTCGTTGATAGATGAGTACTGCGCTTCACGAATGCAATTGTGAAGATCGCTCGAGATATGAAAACAACGAATAACGTCTACATGAGCCTTACGACTAAGTGCATCGGCCACGACATTCGCTTTACCAGGGTGATAGCGAATCTCGCAGTCATAGTCGTTGAGTAATTCCACCCAACGTCGCTGTCGCATATTGAGTTCTTTTTGGTCAAAGATGTGTTGTAGGCTCTTATGGTCAGTGAAAACCACACACTTAGTACCGTAGAGGTAGTGTCGCCAAATCTTCAACGCAAAAACAACTACGCCAAGTTCGAGGTCGTGGGTAGTATAATTTTTCTCATGTATTTTGAGTTGGAGAGGCGTAAGCGATGACTTTGTCTCGTTGCATGAGCACACAACCAAGACCACGATTCGAGGCATCACAATACACCACGAAATCATCATTCCCATCAGAGAGAGCGAGGATAGGAGCGTTGCAAAGCAACTCCTTGAGAGTTTGAAAAGATTCCTCTTGCTCAGGACCCCAAGCAAAAGGTTTCTCTTTTTGAGTCAACGAAGTGAGAGGAACGACGATCTTTGAAAAGTTCGAGATGAACCGGCGGTAATAACCCGCCAATCCTAAGAAGGAACGGATTTCAGAAGGAGATTTAGGCGCGGTCCAATTCTTCACGGCTTCGATTTTTGAAGGGTCGACATGGATTCCTTTTTCACTAACAACGTGTCCAAGGAACTGAACTTCTTTGATCCAAAACTCGCATTTAGAGAACTTAGCGTATAAACGTTCAACACGCAGAGTTCAAGTATAAGGCGAAGATGACATTCATGATCAGCTCGAGATTTAGAATAAATGAGAATATCGTCAATGAAGACGATCACGAAGCGATCCAAGTAAGGCTTACAAACACGATTCATGAGATCCATGAACACAGCGGGTGCGTTGGTCAAGCCAAAAGGCATAGTTGTAATGTCCATAGCGAGTACGAAAAGCGGTTTTGGGAACGTCCTCTTCGAGGACTCGAAGTTGATGATAACCAGAACGAAGATCGATTTTGGAGAAACAGGTAGCGCCATGAAGTTGGTCAAAGAGATCGTCGATACGCGGAAGAGGATAACGATTCTTAACGGTGAGTTTGTTGAGCTCACGATAGTCGATACACATGCGGAAAGAACCATCTTTGTGACAACTCGTACTTTACCGTCTCTTATATTACGTGTAACTGTTTAAAACATTGTGATTACGTGAATTATATTGAGTGAATAAATGATACGTGTTACGTGTTATGTGATTTCATGTGAACGTGTATAAGTTACTTGGACCGAACACTTAGTTGTTTTCATAAAACATTCTTCGGCCCACACACACACATGTCCGACTCGAGACCACTAGGTGGCCCATGTGGGGTTTCGGCCCACATCCCTTCCACACGTATATGATACACACATCTCTTAGGGTTTAGTTTTCACAACTTTGGCAATCAAGCACACACAAACTCTCTCTCTCGATCGGAACCAAAGGCAGCCGACCCTCCCAATTCTCGAAGCCCCTTGTAATCGGATCATCCCTCGTTACACACTCTAATCCGGACGAGATTGACCACTTTAGTTCAAGGAACCTTTTTGTGTATCTGCCGAGCAAACCAAGGTGAGTTCACACAGCCAAGGCATGGGATTCCTAGGTTGGGAATTGGGTTGGAATGTTTGATATGGAATGATTACTCGTACTTACGCAATCACTAGACTATAGACCATCGTCCTCAGGATAGTCAGGACACTTACGTAAAACCTACGTAAACTAGTATCTACCATTGTCTCCCGGGTCGGGAGGACACTTACGTAAATCCTACGTAACCTAATACCCACTACTGTCTTCCGGGTCGGAAGGACACTTACGTAAATCCTACGTAAACCCCACGCGTACCACTGTCCTTGGGGAAGGGCACTCACGTAAATCCTACGTGACCTAGTACGTATTCCTGTTCTCGGATTAAGAAGAACACATGGTTGCAAATAGTCTAGTAAGTACCATATTGGGAAGCCCCCATTAGTAAAGATAAACGTGGGAGTCCCCCACTAGTAATATATATAAGCATGGGAAACCCCCACCATTAGTACATACATGCATGGGAAGCCCCCAACTAGATGAACATACTCATTACTATTACGAACTTATTTTCTGTGAACTCGCTCAACTAGTTGTTGATTATCTGCTGCATGCCTTGCAGGACCTTAGGTACATTATGGAGCTTGCACAGGGAGGAGCAGGTCGTTGTGGGATACGGATCGTGAACGATATTTGAACTTATAACTTACTTTGGGTTTTCATTATTATGCTTCCGCTACTTAAACAAAGTTTGGTTTGAACATCAATTGTATTGATTTGGGTTTTTGAACTACTTTAACTATTATATGCTTGTTCAATATGATTGGTGGCTTGATCCTGGTCATGTCACGCCTCCAAGCGGTGGTACTCCGCGTGTGGGATTTGGGGGTGTGACAATCTTTCTTTTTAACGAAAAGCACAGGAGCACCCCAAGGAGAGGTACTTGGACGAATGAAACCCTTATCGAGGAGTTCTTGAAGCTGAGTAGACAATTCTTGCATCTCGGAAGGTGCAAGACGATAAGAAGCTTTGGCAACAGGAGTCGCACCAGGTACGAGGTCAATACGAAAATCAACAAATCGAGGAGGAGGAGGACCGGGTAAATCTTCAGGAAAGACGTCAGGGAAGTCGCGCACCACTGGAACATCACTTAAACTTTTTCCCTTGACCTTTTCTTCCACAACGTGGGCTAAAAAGGCAAAGTACTGTTTGCGTAAGTACTTGTTCGCTTGTGTGCAGGACATCAACTTTAGTCCCTTTGAAGGTCGGTCTCCATAAACGTGCAAAACGTCACCGGATGGAAGAGGTAAGCGAATGAATTTCTCGCGACAAGCGATTTCAGCATGATTCTTTTGAAGCCAATCCATGCCTATGATGACGTCGAAACTGCCCAATTGCATGGGTATAAGATCGATAGAGAAAGCGTGCTCGTTAAGAGTAAGACGACAATCGAGGAGAATGGAATCGACTAAGATGGACTTGCCATTGGCGACTTCAACGGAAAACGACTTAGGTAGCTTAGAGTGTGCACAATTTAACAATGATTCGAATTCTAAGGACACAAAGCTTTTGTCCGCACCAGTATCAAATAGTATCGAAGCATAAAGATGGTTAACAAGAAACGTACCGTTAACGACGTCATTGTCGTTGCGCGCTTGATTTGCGTTTAAGTTGAAGGCGCGTCCACGAGGAGGCTGCTGCTACTCTTGGATCCATTGAGGGAATTGGGGACGAAGATGATTAACATCCCCACATTTGAAACATGCCCTAGCTGGTCTTGCGTTTTGAGGGGCAGGCAGAGCTTGTTGAGCTTGAGGAGCTGGAGGTGCTGGAGGAGCTTGCTGATAAAGGCGGCAAAAGGCGGTATCGTGCCCATAACGGTGGCAACTGCCACAACGATGACACCTAGCATTTGTGGGATGATGGTAGTTACAAGTGGCACAATTGGGATGAATCCCAGTGTACGACTTAGGGGCATCAACAGGAGCAACAGGGTTTGGGTTGACAGGTGGCACAATCGCGTTGCAAACAGGGTTGGATTGCTTTCGCTTCTTCCCCCTATTGTTATTCGATTGTTGGGTGATTTGGTGGGCTGGCTTGGAAGACACCGGGTTTGCGGCTTGCTTATCACGGATACGGTTGTTGTTCAAAGAAGCGGCAAACGGTAAATGGCTTCGATGCTATCGAGTTTGGCTGCCTCGATCGTATCGCGCATGGTAGGGGGCAAACCATTGATGTACTTGCTTTTCTGGCGCTCAGGGGTTGAAACAAGGTGAGGGGCTATGAAACTAAGTTACTTGAACCGGGTGGTATAGGCTAGGTTTTCATCTCCCACTTTTTTAAGGGCCCAAAACTCTTCCTCTAGTTTTCGTTGCTCATGAGGCGGGCAAAACTCGTCCATCATCAAGGCTTTGACTTCCTCCTAAGTCAACGCATATGCTAGCTCGTTCGATCGGATGTTTCTTTCGCTCGTCCACCACTCAAGAGCTCGGGCTTCGAATACCCCAGTCGCACTACGCGTTTTGAGCTCTTCCCGGCAGTCACTGTTGATGAAAGTGACCTCAATGCTATCGAACCATGCGAGCATGGCGGTCACCCCATCATTGCTAGTGAATGGCTTGGGATTGCAAGACGAGAAGTGTTTAAAGTTGAACGAAGCGGGCTTGCGTGCTTCGACCTTAGAGTCGACGGAAGAGTGAGGAGTTTCGGAAGCTCGAATCTCGGAAATGACTTTGGGGACGACACGCGCAAATTGATCGGCCATGAAAGCCATCATCTTCTTGGTGGTACGGGACCTTGACTTCTTAGACGCGTTGGAGTGACGAGAAGACATCTAAGATTCAAAAGAGGGAATAGGTGAGACTTGGTCATAATGTTTGTCTGAGAAAATGAAATTGATCACATAGCATAAAGTGTCACATAGCATAAAGGGTTCAATTTGATTCACATGGCATAAAATGTCATATAGCATAAAGGGTTCAACTTGATTCACATAGCATAAAATGTTCAAGTCGTATCACATAGCATCATCATGAATAATGAAAGCATCGTAAATTTAGTTTGTTCACGAGGGATTATTATTGTTTGCGATTGCGATAACGTGCGAAATGATTAAAACGAAATTTTGAAATGAACGAACGTTCAAGTATAAAATCACATATAAATTGAGATACATAAAAGAGAGGCTCAATAAAACATTGGATTGTTTCGGGTAGAGAAACGTCGACTATTCCAAAGTGGGTCGAAAGTTCTTTCGAATTAGAGAAAACGTGCTTTGGCCTATAGGTAAGATACTCTCGTCGAGAAGCGATTAACGGTATCTTACCCTTCCGGTTACTACACATCTCTAAATGATTGAAACAATCGGGACTTTGGCGAGATTGAAAATCAAGGAATGGGACTTAATCGACGAGATGCGGGTTTCACCCCTAACTTGACGATTTCGTACCCTAAATGTGGTTAGTACTCGTCGGGTCAAAATAAAATTTCGACACTTTAACGAGGGTCCACTAGAGTTGAAATGGAAATTACCATTAAGTTGTGGATTTCACTCCTAGCTTAATGGTGTAATTTCGTGCAAAAATAGTTTAAGGTAGGATGGGAGTCGTTTACCAAATTGTGGGTTTCACGCCTATTTTGGTAAAGTCGTCTCATTTATGTTACAAGAGTATACAAATAAACACAAGTGTATTCATGTTAGCCTTAGGAAAGGCATATAAATTTAATCAACCAGAAGTGTGGCTAGGAAGCATGCATGGTAGAGTACAAAAGTTTTAAACAACAAATAAGAGGCAAAATTCCTAAAACTATAGATTAGGGCAAAAGCATGGCAATTTTTTCTAATTCCCTATAGTTATGGCTCTGATACCAATCTGTCACACCCCAACCGATGGCGGAAACATCGGGATGAGGCGAAGTGTGTATAGATTGCAAGAGACTTCATAACACTATGTGACAATATTTAATTAAATTCAAATTTCATTTCCAATACTAATGTCATACAAAATTCAAATAAAGATAACAACATTGTTTCAACATAAATCATAACAATAAAAGATAAATTAATCTAGGTGTGTATCTAGTCCACCCTAAATCTTGTTTCATCTTGAATATCACCTCAACAATTAACCTGCAACATGTATTAAAATAGAGTTCAATGCAAAAGCAAAGGCGAGTATACAAGTTTGACTACATAGCATAATCGAATAAAAACTCATATCCAACATGTTACATAATGTGTAAATTACTAGCAATGCAATTTTTTGGCGTACAATATGATCAAACCCAAGAATACAACGCATAACAAGCCTAATCCCAAAAGTTTAGCGGGGTGGTAAAGTTTAACTTAACAATACCCACAAGAATAACGGGCGGGGCGTCAATCCTATAGCGCGACAATTGTTAAGGTGGGCGAGCAAAGTTAATGAGCATATAACGTTCCAAATCGTTCATAGAGCATACGAGCATAGCAAATATTCACAATAGTTTCATGTTTCGTTCATGGAAAGAGTATGTTTTGTTTTAAGCATAAAAGTTGTTTTGTATATTCATACATGTTGCATCCCAAAGTGTAAAGGGGAAAAAGGGATCGAGTATACTCACGGTTTACAAGTCTTGAACTTGGGATTCCGAGAGTAAGTTGGTGGATGAATTAGCTTGGAGCACCTAGTCCTTCTACACGAGGAAACGTAGGTGTGTGAGTTTGGCGTTTAACGGAAGATTAAGAAAATGAAATAACTTAGCATAAAGTAAAATATAAAAGTAATCATCTTTTAAACCTTATAACCCTCATATGACACTAGGTAACCAATATGGTTATTTAATGTTTTTTATGGGTAGTATACCCATTAGAATCATACTAAGGTTTTTTTAGGTCTTGGATGATATTCTACTACTTTAACATGTAAACACAAGTTCAACATTAAAGGTTCGAATGAGTATGTACTTATATTTAGGATAATTATTATATATTATTTAGGTCCAATAAATCAAGTAGGAGGTAGGAGATTAAATCTCCATTTAGGCACCTCTAGTTACAAGGATGTCATGTATGGGGTAGAAAGACTAAGCTTCCATTTAGGTACTCCTTTGATGTTCACCACTACACTTGATGTAAAAAAAACCAAGGAGGGTCATGAACTATGGTTAGTACAAATATGTAAGATAAACTAAACTAAGCTATTAGAAATCATCAAATCATATGAGGATTGTATGTTGGACAACCCAAGTTGTTCCATAATCACTCATGCATCAAAGTCTAAGTTTGACATGACTTGTGGGTTAAAACCCTAAACAAAACACCAAGTTTGTGAGGTTTAATCCTCTGATTTTTAAGTGTCTCAACCTTATTTTTAAGCCTAACCAACCACTAAAGTGTTGTCAGCATTAGGACATAGGTTTGAGATGAGTTAGACTCAAGTTTGATAAGAAATAACAAGGTTAGATGAAAACAAAAACGAACAGTCCACTTTGGAGCCTTTTTGGGGACATTCCAGAGCTTGGTTTTCCATGGAACACCTCTGGAAATGTTCCTAAGGTTGTTCCAAACAAGTGGGAAAAAGAATCAAGTGAAAATGTTAAGAAATGAGTGAGTTATGCTCACTTTAGTATAGAGGTAACAATCTGCTCGAATTTGTGATAATCAGCTGCGTTTTTGATGTTTTAAGAGTGATTTGGATGAGTTTGTAAATTGTTTAGGACTTGGATTAGTGTGGTATTTATAGGGAAAGGTTTAGGTTAGGTTGTGGTTGAGTAATTAATGTTAAAACATGATTTAAAACTCAAAAACTCACAAAAAACCCGCCCAAAACGAGTCTGGTCGCGCTGGTTGCGGATCAGGCCGTTTTAACGAGTTGATATATATTTTACTGGGCTGATATTCCTCAATGAGGAGTCTCAGCTCAGCTGGTTAATGCGTGGGTCTGTGGAACGACTGACCCGGGTTCAAGTCCCGTGGTCAGTGTTCTTTTTTATTATTTTTTTTTTATTAAACTTTCAAATATTACACAACCAGTCCCTGCAAGTTCTATACTTTCAAAAATTGCATAACCCACCCCTGAATTATTAAATAACCAAGTTATATTAAAAGAAAACTAACGTTTTAGTTTAAACTAACTAAGTTAGTTTACTAACTTTAATATCTAACGAGGTTAACCAGTTTATGAATAAAAATAAACTTTTAAATAACAAAATTAGTTAATTTAATTAGTTTAAATGACCTTATTTATAACGAATAAAAATCTTTAAATGATTATTCATTTCACGAAACTTTCGAGTTTCACTATTTTACGAGTTTCAACTTGTTTAACGAGCATTAAGCGTAATAACGAATCGAGAGTCTATGATAATATATCGTTCAAACGTGAACATTGCACATAAGTCTAACACAAACATGAATAAAATAGCTTCGTTTTCATTATGATCAATAGTCTCGAATTACAAACGAAACGAAAGTAGGTTACAAGTGTCTAAATATGGAAGGTACAACACGACTTGCTAAAATAAGAAAGGTTCGAAAATGCGGAGCGTTACAGTTCATACCAAATTTCAAATTTTTATCATGACCGTCTCTGACATTCTTGAAACATGTCATTTTCGTCCAAAAAAACATGAGTTAACTGTCATTTTCATCCCTGTGGTTTGTTTAATTATTCAATTTAACTTTAGTTTTTTTGGATGGAACTGACATGTTTCAAGTATGTCAGAGACGAAAATGGTACAGATTTAAAATTTTGCTTGAAATGCATAATTGGACAAACCATAGGGACGAAAATAGCAGTTAACCCTTTTTTTTGAGGTAAGACCATGCGTAGGGGAAGAAACCCCACCCTTGGGCGCTTTGCGCCATTTGGCGATCCAGTCAGCAAGGGGCTTTATGGGGCGTTTTTCTAAAATGGGTGTGGTGGGGATGTGGGCATTATGTTAAAAGGAAGAATGCATGTGATTGGGCAAGAAAACAAGAATGCATGTGATTGGCCAAAGAATTGGAAGTTGGGCGTTGAACAAAAAAGGCTGCAGCCCAAAATCTCCAAACAAACGCCCATGGGGGCCGAACTTCGAGCGTTTGGGGCGTTTATTTGTACAAAAACGCTCAAAAAAAGATCGACTACGGGTGGTCTAAGAGTTGTAATGGTTAGCTTTATGACGCGGATTATGAACTTGTAATTTAAAGTTTTGGTTTTCTGATTCGGAAATGATTTGTTTATACTCAGTCTCCCTCAAATATATTTGTCCATACAGCATTTCAAGTGACCGAATTTATTTACTTTTAATTAACCACTAAATTTTATGGTATACCAGTATGGGAGTAAGGTCTGAAAGTTTTGATTCTCACAAAAGGTATGCTTTAACTTGACGGACTAGTTTTATTCATGCCAATGATATCGGCGTAGACGAATATACCATTTTCTTTAAGTTTATCAAATATATATCTGTGTTGGTTCTGACTAATGTAGAACCAAAAAATTAATCTTCATAGGTCCAATTGTTTATGAAGTTAGTTTAAAAACACTTTTGAAGTTAGAATATGGATGGTGATGGGTTTAGGTAGTTCTTTGAAATTATAAAGTGACATGTAATGGTTACTGATACAATTTTTTTTATATGTTTACGTGTGTTTGGGATTAGGACCGACTGAAGGGAGAGTGAAATAAAGCAAGCGCCTTGGGCCATCACTTTCATAGGGCTTCAAATTCAACAAAAAAAAAAAGAGAAAATTACGAAAATAGCCAAGACCAGGGTTGAATTACGAAAATAGCCACCTCTTGCGTCCTTGGAATGGCGCATCACGTATTCAAATGCGCGGGATGCGTCTGGAAACAATGGGATGCATCTTTGGAGCGAAACCCAATAGAAAATGAACACGTGGCGGCAGACCTCATGCATCCTTGGAGTGGCGCATTACGGATTCAAATGCGCGGGATACGTCTGGAAACAATGGGATGCGTCTTTGGAGCGAAACTCAATAGAAAATGAACACGTGGCAGTAGACTCCTCCAAGGGGTCAGGCAGACTTTTCCAAGGGGTTAGGCCTGACGCCTTGGATCTCACACTCGGAGGAGTCTGCCTGACTCATTGGAGGAGTCTGCCTGACCCCTTAGAGGAGTCTGCTTGACCCCTTAGAGGAGTCTGCCGCCACGTGTCCATTTTCTATTGGGTTTCGCTCCAAAGATGCATCCCATTGTTTCCAGACGCATCCCGCGCATTTGAATCCGTGATGCGCCACTCCAAGGACGCATGAGGTGGCTATTTTCGTAAGTCAACCCTGGTCTTTGGCTACTTTCGTAATTTTCGCAAAAAAAACATATTATATGTAGGTGATCTTAGATTTAAGATTATCGATATTATTTATAATTATGTATACAGAGAGAAGATATATGAATAATAGGATCTAAAACAAAATTTTCATTTTATTTTTATGAAAAGAACCTCAATTTTATTATCCGCTTTGGGCCTACAGTATTTTGAGCCGGTGATGGGTTTAGGTAGTTTTTTGAAATTAGAAAGTCACTTGTAATGGGTACTGATGCAAATTTTTTGATATGTTCATGTGTGTTTGGGGGATAAAATATGGATGATGATTTTGTAAAAAAAAATCGATGTCTAATAACTTTTAAATAATGTTTTATGTTGGTATGGCATATGGTATATATTGCCGTTCAAAAAAAAAAAAAATATGGTATATATCATTTTTTAATGTTGTGGTTTCTTAGATGCACACTTTTACCACAAGGAAATATCTAGAGGTATGCTGACAAATTTCAGTTATATTTTTTTTTTCTCTTTTCTTTCTCTCTTTTTTTTTAATAATTTATCATTTTATTTCATTCATACTTGTCAAGTTATATAAAAACAGAAAGTACATAGGCACAAGTTACGGCATCATCCCTTTCTGAATTGAAAACCCTAATATTTAAAGGTATGTTGTCAAATTTCAGTTATCTTTTCTTATTTTTAACCTAGAAAATATTTTCTTTCATTTTAATTGAATAATGTGTTTTATTTTGTTTTTCCTTCATAATTTTCATTTACTTCGTGTACAAACAAAACCTATATATTATTTAATATACTGATTATTGCATGATGTTTTGCTTTCAAGCGTTAATTAAATCACGTATAGTTATTTCATTTTATGTACATCTTCTCTTACTTTTCATTTTATTTTTATTTTTGTTTAACCTGTGAAATTCACGGGTCTCTAACGTAATATTAATATATATGGTGAAATTGAAATTTGGAAAAAAAAGTTTTAAATTTCCACACAAAACTTTTGATTTGTAAAATTACTATTCGTCGTTTATCTATTGTATACAACAATGTTTTCATGGCGGTAGTGGGAACAAATCGACCATACATAGTTCGATTTGTATTGAAATAACCGGCCGAGCATGCGCTCGAAGTGGTAAACATGACGATTTGTTGGATTTGATATTCAAACAAAAACGAAGAAAAATAAATTGGGAGTTGCGTGTCATATCTAGGGTTTCGTCGTAGGTGATGGTAATCGATGATGGATGTGAGCGGCGACGTCAGCTCTGTGAGTGGCGGTGGCAATGAATGATGATTCCAAATGAGTTTATGTTTCAATAGTATTATTAATATAGAGCTAAAATGAAATCGGTTCACAAAGAATTTAAAAAAGGCTTCAACCATGAACAACATGTTTAAAACTTCGCTTAACATATTGTAACCATCGGAAAGGGTCTATAGAATGACCAAACATGTTAAAATGAATGCGTAAGTATTCTTTTAAGTATATTGTCATGGAATACATAAGTTGGATTGTTTGAATTTGCAAATTAGAAATAGCTATTAACAAGTGGAGAGTAGCATAGATCGAATCTCCAACCCAACTAGATGATTTTCCGCCCGCATGTTGCGGCGGGTACCCAATGACTGTAAAACGTGTGTCAGCAACGGCAAGCAAATACCGAATATCAAAACATAAATAAAATTGACGTGGTAAGGATAGTCACTCCGTCCTAAAAAAACGATTTTAAATAACCTAATATATAATAATAGGACCCACACGTCTTACACGTTGGAAATTCGGTTGTTTTTAGTTCAGTTATTACGGTGCTAGCACGTTAAAATATGGATGAGCTCGGTACCGGTAACGACACCGAAAGTATCGATCCAGAGAATCTTGAAATTAGGTACTAGCACCGAAAATACTCAGTACAATACGGTATGGTATTTGAAGGTAAAAATCAACAAATACAGGTATGGTGCTAGACCGGTGTCGAACCGAAAGTAACGATTCTGAAAACGCCAAAAGGTGGGTACCGAAAATGATTTGGTATAGTAAATTTGGCACCGATACGATACCGGTTTGATTACAGGATTTGATACGATTTGCTCATCAATAATCTAAATATCCAAGTTAAATTTAAATGCTACAATTTATTCATTACAGAAAAAGACAAAAAGAAAGCAAAATAAGTTGTGTATATAAAAACTCATTCAAACGAAATACAGTTTACTTACTGTGTGTATGAAAAGTAATCTAAACGGTGCAATTACTTGCATTGCTACATTGCTACAGGATTTGATGAGCTCGGTACCAACCGGTACCTAAAATACCGTTACCGAAATCCCCAAAAGCGGGTACAGGTACCGAATATACCTGGTACGGTACGGTTCGGTACCGGTCGGTACTGGTACGACACCGATATTTGAGGGTAAAAACCGGTGAATACCGGTGCCGAACCGGTACCGAAAATACACATAATTTAGTAAATTTGATACCAATACCGATACCCGATACCATTTGCTCATCACTTAGTGATTTTACTATTCATTCATTTTGATTTTATATTATCACTTAGTGATTTTACTATCCATTTGAGGGTGAAAACTGGTGAATACCGGTGCCAAACCGGTACCGAAAATACACATAGTTTTGTAAATTTGATACCAATACCGATACCTGATACCATTTGCTCATCACTTAATGATTTTACTATTCATTCATTTTGATTTTATATTATCACTTAGTGATTTTACTATACATTCATTTTGATTTTTAATATATAAGGTAATAATTGCATTCAACATTAATAAATAATGGATTAGTTGATAGTTGGATAATATATACAACAACATGGATTGGTTGTTTTGCTTATCCTCAAATTCGTTAGATGTAAAGCATATGCATAACATAACTAGTTATTTTAAAATAACAAAAAGTCCTCTTACTTTTGCTTTAATTCAATCATTCCCCCAATGACTTGGGATTACAAAAATCTATGAAACACCTTATATGCTATAATACCACATCAATTTACTCCATCCTGTCTCACAACTCACAAGTAAAATTTTCCTTTTCCACTATTGCAATATGATGAAAGCAAATACACGTACAGAGCCATGTTTCAGTACCAAGTTGTTTTTTAACGAAGCATTTGAAGTAACTGTGGATGCAACATGTGTATTTTAAGTGAGGATTCATTCATTTATATAAACATTGTATATTTGTATAACATGTGAATAGATAAAAAAACATATGTATACAAATAAGCAACATCATAATTAATATATAACTAATAACGTGATATATACACATAATTATGCAATATGTAGCATAGAAGTCTCTATATGTGAGTTGCTTTTTTTTGGGTCGAAGTCCATTAGGTTTTGTGGATCAGAACCGTATCATTTGTTTTAAGTTTTGGTTTGTTTATCTATAAAAATATACAAATTCGTTTGAAATTTAGTTTATTCTCTATAAAGTAAAATACTTTGTATCAATTGTTATTACTTTTCAAAATACATTCAAATTCATAATCTAAACAATTTAAAAAAAACGATTTTTTTTTCTAAATTATAAATTATCTCCCGATGGTAATATTGTTTTACTTGTATTTAGATAGTTAAATAAAAGTAAATAAATTCCGATGTACGTCTTGAAAACTTGTATGGGCAAATATATATGAGGGAGATTCAATATAAACAAGTCATACCAAAACTTTAAATTACAAGTTCTGAATTCATAGCTATAATTTGTTAATTACATATACCAAATACACGTGTCTCCGTGTGGAATCCGCGTCCTAAAGTTAACCATTAAACAACTCTTTATCTCACAAAAAGAAAAGGAAAAGAAATAGCTCTTATCTCCCATTGATTATAATGGCGCACACAGTCTGAACCTAACAACTCTAACTCCTAAAAATGGGGAAGAATAAACTTTCAAAATGGTCCCTAAGCTTTTGTTATTTTTGCTATTTTAGTCTAAAACTTAAATCTTTTGAATCTGGATGTGGTTTCAATTTTATTGTCATTTTCATTCAAAATAAAAATCTGGTCACCTTTTTCAGTTAATATCCACCTTTTTTTTTGTCTTTTTCCTCTCTTTTAATGAAGGCAAAATGGTCTATTAAAGTTTTATTATAACAAATTAAAAAAAAATCACCCATTTTGCCCTTCATTAAAATAGATGAAAATGATTAAAAAAAACTAGATATTAACTGAAAAATCTGATCAGATTTTGCTTTTAGATGAAAATGACAACAAAATTGAAACCATAGGGACCCAGATTTAAAAGGTTTGAGTTTTGGATTAAAGTGACAAACTGACCAAACCTCAGGGACCATTTTGTCAGTTTACTCAATTTACTTAATGGGGAAATATGGGATATTCCACTTTTGGAGAAGAATCCAAAGAGGTGAGGGCAGGTGAGCAATTAGCATTATCAACCTACTTTCCCTGCTTCATATTCATGTATTTTTTTACACACAGTTGCATGCATATATAAATAAACACCATATATTCACTATTTCATGCATCACACTCATCCAATCTTTTGGTCATCTTAAAGCCTAATTAATCACATTTTCATCAAACACCAAAAATGAAGCAAGGTGCGTTACAACTTGGAGTTGCCCCACCTGCAAATAGAGGCATTGCCATACTTGACTTTTTCCTTAGGCTCGTCGCCATCGTTGGAACCCTAGCCAGCGCTATCGCTATGGCTACAACTAATCAAACGCTTCCCTTTTTCTCTCAGTTTGTTCGCTTTCGAGCCAAGTTCAACGATCTTCCTTCCTTTACGTAAGTTCTAAATGCTTGTTGATTACATCACTTGTATTTAGATAGATTTTCTTTTTGATGTTTCGGAGGTTTAGAAATCTTATAAGTGTTTGTAGGTGGTTTTGGGGATTATTTTGCTTGTTATAATTAGTTTGCTACTTCAATAAGCGGACTATGCGGCGAACTCTAGCTCAAAGACTTGCAAACCAACACTGCTAGAAAATTGTCCAGTTTGTGACAACTAAATTTGTAGCAAATCTGTCTAAAATTGGGGTTACCCACAAATTTGCTACAAAAAAATCCGTGGGAAATAAACTTGTTGGTAACCGGATTAGCTACAAAAATATGACAAAATATGCTACAAATAATATAAAATTTTTATTTATTTTGTCGGAATTTCGAAAAGGTTATAAATTTTGTGACAAAATTGCTACAAATGCTTGTTGTCTGGAAAATTTTTTTGGAAAATTATGGAAAATTTTTGGGTTTTTCTTTGTCAAAAAACTGTAGCAAAATTGTAATAAAAATTGAGTTGTGGGAAATTTTTGTAGGAAAAAGTATAGTTTTCTAGTAGTGCAACATCTAACACGTTTAAATGTTAAGAAATCCTAATCAGAGTTCGCTCATCAACAGAGCAGACTCCTTCCTAGTCCGCTAATTGAAGCAGTGGACTAGCTATAGCAACCAATATGTTCCCAAAATGAAAACCACCTACAAGCACTTTAAGCGCATTGTTTGTTAGGATCAATATTTGTTAATCACACAATTACATAATTTTATAAAACTAACAATACTATAAGCTAAAACTATATTAAATAATTGTTTTTCTGTTCTAACATGTTTATATTTGGCAAAAAAACAACCAGGTTTTTCGTGGTGGCCAGTTCCATAGTGTGCGCGTACCTCATTCTTTCGCTAGCTTTCTCCATCCTACACATAGCAAAAGCCAAGGCCGTGAACACTAGGTTCCTACTGCTCTTTCTCGACACGGTAAGTCTCAAAAACCAATCTATAAATGGAATATTTAGATTTGATGGTGGTTTAAAGATCTGGAAGGTAAACCCTTGGTCAACAATGCCTAGATTGGTAATTTTCCCCAATACTAACTCTAATGACTCGATCTACATGGATTCTCTAAATAATCAAGATGGAGTTTGATTGTTTGATCACCAAACTCAAACCAAGTTTGCTTGCACCTCAACAGACTTTAAAATCTTTTTCAAAGTTCACATGAGTTGTTGCATGTTTGTACTTTCAAAAAATACCTAGAAGTACTTATTAGCTCTCTAAAACCACCTAAAATCCAAAAAAAAAATCTTTAAATGGTATTTTGCTATAAAGTTTATGACTTAAATAAAATTCACTTGATATGGTTAATTACTAACTTAATTAATGTGTGTATATCTAGGCCGCTATGGGTTTACTGATGGCTGGTTCAGCAGCAGCAACGGCTATAGTGCAGTTGGCGCACAAGGGCAACAATAAGGTCAATTGGTTCGCAATTTGTCAACAATATAATGATTTCTGCAAACGGGTGTCCGGGTCTTTGATTGGTTCGTATGCTGGAGTCGTTGTGCTGATTCTTTTGATATTGCTTTCGGGTGTGGCTCTTTCAAGACGTTAATTTCTTTACCATTTGGTCTTTGTTTCGGATCTTGCGTTCTCAAAGTTGTGTTCTTTTTCTTGTGCATTTGGTTTATCGTGTGTATATTTACGATATTCACCCATTGTGATATTTGTAATGAAATTTGCATTAATTTGATCATTTTCGTTTCACATAAATCGCATTGCATTTAAACCACAATAGAGCCATTACCAATGGTTTTTTGATGTTTTCTTTTGTAGTGTTATATAATCAAGAAATTAAACAAAGTACATAGCTATTAAGCATAAATAATTACTTAGCAAATGATCTAGCGTACGAACTTTGAAAAAAATGATATTAAAGTGTTCTTCCAAAAGTGTTTACATTCATAGACATTGCTAGGTGTGCTCCGTAATAGGTATTTAGGAATTATAGAACTAAGATTTCGATTAACAGTACTGGAAAGAAAATATATAATTTGTGCTTGTCCCCCAATATACATTGCTAGGAACAATGACGTCTCTGAGAATTCATGTACCCTATTCTTGCTCGAAAAATGTGTCCTTCCATAATGTTTTATTATTAATTTTTTAGAATCAAATGGGTATTGGACTTACTAAACCTAATGTTAATGGGCTAACTTCTAAACCATAAAAATTAATTGATTTGTAAATGGTCTATATTGGAATTAGTATGGGTATGCTATTTAAAAATAATTAACATGTATATATCACATTTTTTTTTAAAACACATGTCCCTCGAAATCACGGGCCCTGTGCGGTGGTCCTCCCCGCACACCCTTATCACCGCCCCTGGGTAGGAACATCAACTCACAAGCGCTCCTTTTGACCACATGTTGGATCATTTGGCGATCTCGCAATGAACATAAAAGTGCATGGAGTATTGGAATCGATCAAATCGCAGAACTTCAATTCGTTTAGGTAATTTTGGACACTTCTAGCTGGTTGTGAATTTCTTATAAAAGTGATTGCAAACCTATGAATTAATAGTGTCTGTGTATGTAGATGAATGTTGTCAAACACGCTACATATGACATCAATATTGTATATGGTAGGGGTTTTCATTTAATCGAATAATCACTTTTTGAATTAATTGAATTGAATTTTTAAAATTTTTGTTTTTTTACCTGAATTCGTATTCGATTTGTATTTGGAACTCGAATTCGATAAATTCGATTTAATTCAAATTTACCCGAAACAATAAATTATTTTACATTCATTTTTTAAAAGTACTACAAACTAATTAAATTTAACATAAAATATAATAATCCGCAAAATTAATAAACTTATCACTTATGAATGTAATTCATACTTTTATGTCCAAGTTTAAAAGTTAAATGTTTGTGTGTGTGTATACATATATTAAAAAGTATATATAAATTGAATTTGAATTTCGAATCGAATCGAATTGAATTGAAAATCATAAATTCGTATTCGAGTACCGGACTCGAATACGAATCAACTCGAATTCGTATCTTAATAATGGAATTCGAATCGAGTCGAATTTTGATTTTTTAAAATCCGAATCAAATTTTAAACACCCCTAATATATGGTGCTAAAAGGGTGTTACATACTAAATAGTTTTATCAAATACCCGTTCTATACTAGTTAAACATAGAACTAGGGATGTTCTTCAAATCGAATATCGAATTTTCGAATTATTCTAATTGAATTATTCGAATAATTTTTATTTTCCCAAGGAATTCGATTAGAATTCGATTAAAACCTAACGAATTCGATTCGAATTCTTGTTCGAATAAAAAACCCAATTCGTATTCGATTAAAAATTTGAATTCAAATAAATTCGATTTGATTCAGATTCTTTTAAAACATGTAAAAAACTATCAAAATGAAACATAAATTTTAAAGCAGTCATAAAACACAACACGATATCACATTAAAACGTTCCATATAAAGTACAATAAGTCTAAAATTCAAAACGAGAAGTCGGGAATAACCACTCCACATTACAAGTTAAAATTTAGGGTTACAAATCTATTAATAGATTTGTTACTTAGGTTTTAGTTATGGGTCATGTAGTGGATTTGGTAATGGGTAATTTTAATAGTTGGAATAAATTTTGAAAATAATTTAGAATATAGCTCAATAAAAGTTATATATGTATTATATATAAAATAATAAATAAAAATGTACAACTTTATTTGAAATAATAAATTCGTATTCGATTTACTTGACTCGAATTGAATCGAATTCGAATTTTTATAATCGAAACGAATTCTTGATAATCGAATCGAATTTCAAATTTTTCGAATTTGAAATGAATTCTGAAAATTGTCAAAACCCTTTTGTAGTATTATTTAGTGAGATAATAAATAAGGTCAATAAAATATTAACGTTATGTATTAATATTTGATGAAATAATAATAATTAATATAAAATATGAATGGAGATTTATATTTCATTACAAAAGAATTTTTATAACTAATAGGGTGTTGTTTCATTGGAAGATGTAAAGTTTTTTTAAACACATGGGTTTGGGGAGGTTTTGGGTTCAAGTCACATAGACAAGAATAAAAGAAATTCGTCGTTAAAAAATAGTTAGTTAATTAGCGAAATAGTTCTGTCTCTCCGACCGCCGGAGGCTCGACGAAGCGGTGATCCTAGGGTTAGCGTGCAAGGTCACTGTGTCCTTCAGCTTGACCTTCCATTCTAACATTTATTTTCATCTCTTCCATTCGCCGTCTGGGGGAGGATTCGCTTCGTATCAACTGTTTTCCTTTTGGAGAATAATCCGCTGGTGGCTTGACGAAGGGGAGGTGATTGGGATAGCGTTAAAGGTTTAACGTGACCCTCATATCGCTTGGGGATCTAACCTAACCTATCTCTCGATCTTGATTATCTCTGTCTTTCCATTCGCTATTCGGGTTTTGTTTCTCCCACGATTATGGATGAGGAAGGTCCATGGTTGGATCCTCACCACCTGAGAAAGAAGGGCAAAAGCATGAATAGTAGCAAGGCTTCCAAGGAAAACATCACAAAGTTTTATATTACGAATCTGCCAATCGGATGCAGACCCTGGGATGTCGTAGATTTCGCGAGAGGTTGTGGCGAAGTGGCAGGTATGTTCATAGCTAGAAAGAAGGATAAGGAAGGAAGAACATTCGGTTTTTTGAGTCTTAGAAACATGAAAGATGCTAGAGCTACTGAAAGGGTTTTTAATGGTTTGAAGTTGGGGGGCTGTAGTCTACGGGTCAACATTGCTAAATTTGCAGCAGAGAATGTGGAGTGGTGGGATGTGGATGCTCAAGGTAAAAAGGATGGAAATGTTCGGTTGAATACAGAAAAGATGACCCAAAGTGATGCAGGTTTGATCAACAGATTGGGTAGCAATAATGGATGGGTGAGAGAAGGGGTATCCTTCAAAGATATGTTGAAGCAGGGAGGCAGTAGTGATGGAGTGGAGTTAAGAGAGAAGGAGGTTGAGGTTCACAGTGAAACTGCGACTTTTTTTGATCTCCAAGGAAGAGCTTTGGTAGGTAGAACCCGTGACATCTCTACTCTTACGAAGATGAATGTCTTGATCAAGGAAGCAGGAATTTCCAACTTTAAGATCTACTATCTCGGGGGGCTAAGTATTTTGGTTTCGTTTGATGATGATATTGTGGCGGCGGATTTTTTATTGGAAGTAAATATGTGGAATAGGTGGTTTTCGTCATTGGATATGTGGGCTGGACAATCGATGTAGTATGAAAGAGTGGTGTGGTTGAAGTTCCATGGCTTGCCGCTTCATCTAGCGGAGAATAAGGTTTTCGATGATACGACCGATTTATTCGGTAATGTGATCCATAAATCTCAGTTGTCTTTGTCGGATAAGGATTTATCTGTTAATTATGTCGGGATTTTAGTTGACCACGGTGAAAGAATATCGGATACTGTTACATTAAAGTGGAAGAATAAAAAATTTAAAGTCTGGATTACAGAAGAACGGGACAACTGGGTTCCAGATTGTTTATCGAAAGTTGATTGGCCGGAGGTCAATAGAGAGGAGGATGATGCGGTGGGTTCCCAGAAGTCTGTGCACGAGAAGACGGAAAGTGCCGCCGGGGAAGATGAAAGGTTTCAAGCTCAGACAGTTGAAGTTGGGGTCTCGAGGTGGATGGGAATCTAAATGAAGGGGGGATGGCGAATGGTTTTGCGGATCCCCAAGACAAAGTCGGCAGCTTTAATTTTTCTCCTCGGTTGTTGGAGAGAAGAACAAGAGCAGGAAAAAACCTTTTGATGTTTCCAAAGATAAACATAAGGCAAAGCCCAAAGGAGTTAGCCCAGAGGTAAATAATAGGCCCAAAAAAAGAGCTCGGGTAGAATTAGACGTGGATTTTAATAGATTTGGTTTTATGGGCCGGCCCACTGAGGAAAAAGGATTTGGGGAATCAGGAGCGATGTGTCCAGAGGAATCTACAGCTAGACCAAGGTTTGATTTAAACAAAAATGGATGCCCTTCAGATGGTGGAGGTGGTTTGGATGATGATCTCAGATCGTTTTATCAAATAATCGACGTTGGGGCAGAGTCGGTGGCTGCCGATAAGGAAGATGGAGGAAGTGATATTCTGAAGGAAATCGAGGCAACGGTTCTGTTGGGTAACAGTATTGGAGTTAATCTGAGAAACCATGGTTCTCTAGTGGAGGAGGTGATCGTCAAGGAAGGTATTAATGTCGTTATTCCATGAATTTCTTATCTATCAATGTTTGTGGTACGGGGGGGGGGGGGGGGTATTAAGGATGGTTGGATCAGGGGGCTTAAACAGGAACATGGCATCAATTTTCTTTTAATTCAGGAGACTAAGAAAGAGGATTTCTCTCGCGTCAATATAGCCAATTTTTGGGGTAAAGGGGAATTTGGTATGGAGTTTGTTTGTTCAACGGGGATGCCAGGTGGATTACTTTGTATCTGGGATTCAGTATTGTACGAGGCAGTGTCATTTATTAAGAATAATAATTTTTTGATTGTGGTCGGTAAAATTAAAGGCAGTGGGTTATCTTTGAACGCGGTTAATGTCTATGCCCCGCAGTTGGTTAGAGCTAAAAAAGATGTTTGGAACGAGTTATCATCGATTATGGAGGATCACCCCGGTATGTGGGTGGGGATTTCAATGCGGTTAGGGACCCTAGTGAGAGGAGAAATTCCAGATTTAATAATGCATGTGCGTCGAATTTTAATAATTTTATTTTCAATTCGGGGCTCATTGAGTATGATCTGAAAGGAAGGAGATTCACTTGTATTAGAGGAAATGGCAGAAAATTAAGTAAAATTGACAGGTTCTTAGTGTGCTCGGAGTTTTTTAACCGTTGGCCGGATGCTACTTTCAGGGCTCTCCCGGTTAGCTATTCGGATCATGGTCCTATTTTGCTTATATCCCAGTTGAGGAACTTTGGTGCGAAACCTTTTAGAGTTTTTAACTCTTGGTTGGAGAAAGAAGGATATAAGGAAGCGGTTGAAAAATCTTTGGAGGGTTTTAGTTGTTCGGGTCCGCCGGATTATGTGTTGATCCAAAAGTTTGTGGCTATTAGGAAAGGGATTAAAGAATGGAAAGAGGAAATGAAAAAGACAGAAGGGGAATCGGTTAGTAGAGCTTTAGAAGAAATGGAAGATATGGAGAGTTCTATGGAGTCTAGAGACTTAACGGAAGAGGAAGAATGGACATATTTGGAAAATAAAAAAGTCTTGTTGGAAATTGAGAGAAGCAAGTTGATGGATATAAAACAAAGATCTAGAACGAAGTGGGCTTTGGATGGCGACGAAAATTCCAAATTTTTTCATGCTCATGTAAATGCCTGGAAAGCGGTTAATGGCATTCCGGGTCTTAACATTGGGTCGAGTTGGGTTTATAAACCGTCGGTTTCTAAGCTGGAAGTCTTGAAGTTTTTTAGGTCCAGGTTTTTGGAAGAAGTGACAAACAGGCCGTCTTTGGAATGTCTTGATATTAATCAATTGTCTGAGATGGATAAAATGGGGCTTGCTGTGCCATTTTCTTTATTGGAAGTAAAGAATTCTTTAAAGGAATGTGGGGATGACAAAGCGCCCGGTCCGGATGGCTTAAACTTTAAGTTTATTAAAGTTTTCTGGCATCTTTTTGAGGAGGATTTATGATTTTTTTTTGCTCATTTTTACAAACAAGGGATATTTAGCAAAGGATGTAGTTCATCGTTTATTATTACCCTGATCCCTAAGATTAAAGACCCGGTTGAGTTAAAAAATTATAGGCCTATAAACCTTACTGGGATTATTAGTAAGTTGATATCAATGGTGCTTGCGAATGGATTGAAAAAGGTTATTGGATCGGTGATATCGGAATCGCAATCGACTTTCTTGAAAGGAAATTTTATTTTGGATGGCCCTTTGATCATTAATGAATTATACAACTGGGGTAAGAAGGTTAAGAAAAAAATTCTTTTTCCTTAAGATCGACTTTGAAAAGGCTTATGACAATGTGAATTGGAATTTTTTATTGTCGGTTATGCAACAAATGGGTTTCCCGTCGAGATGGTGTAGTTGGATTAAAGGAATTATTGAATCGGCAAGATCGTCAGTTTTAGTTAATGGTTCGCCTACGTTCGAATTCAAGTGCTCAAAAGGGATTAGACAAGGTGATCCGATTTCTCCTTTTCTATTTATTATTGTTATGGAGGCGTTATCGTATATGATTGATAGGGCAAAAAATGATGGGGCTGTGGTTGGTATTCAAACCCCTTTGAATGGTCCGGTCGTCTCTCATTTGTTTTATGCAGATGAGTAATTATTTTGGGAGAGTGGTCGAAGGCTAATATAGATAATGTGGTTCGTATTCTTAGGATTTTTCATTTATGTTCAGGATTAAAGATAAATCTTTCGAAATCTAATTTATTTGGGGTCGGAATCAATAACGGGGAGTTGGAAAATATGGCAGAAATTATTGGTTGTCAAGCAGAGGTCTTTCCGTTCAGATATCTTGGCCTGCCTGTTGGAGCTAACATGAATAGGGTTGCCAACTGGAAGCCCGTGTATGACATAGTTGAAGCAGGGCTTGCGAAGTGGAAAGCGGCGATGCTTTCTATGGGAGGGAGAATTACGCTGATTAAGTCGGTTCTCGAGAGCTTACCGACTTATTTCTTTTCTCTTTATAAAGCCCCGGTTTAGGTTATTAAGGATCTCGAAGCTAAAATTAGGAATTTTTTGTGGGGAGGGTGCAATACGGTTAATAAAATTCATTGGGCTGCTTGGGATCGGGTGGCATGTCCGATTGATAAAGGGGGTTTGGGCCTTAGTAAACTTAAGCATATCAGTATTTCTTTACTTTCCAATAGGGTTGGAGGTTTAAGGCAGATAAGGAGAAAATATGGGTTAAAGTGATCGAACAGTTCACAATACGAAAATTAGATGGGATTGTTTTCCGGTCAGAAAATCTAGGGGGGGGGGGTTGGTGTAATATTGTCAACATGCTGGATAAATTTTCGATTGATAACAAACCGCTAAGATATTTTTTAAGGGAGAAGTTGGTAATGGGGAATCGATTCAGTTCTGATTAGATCCTGGTCATGTAATGGGCCATTGAGTCTCAGGTTCCCAGCACTATTCCAATTGGAGATGAAGAAAGATTGTAAGATAGTCGACAGGATCGCTAATTTCGGTGGGAACTTGAGATTTTGTTGGCAATGGAAGCGTCCGTTGGAGGCTGGGCAGGAGGTCGACGAGTTGATTGGTTTATGCAGCCTGCTTGTTAATTTCGAGTTGAAAGAGGATATAGATAAATGGGTTTGGTCAGAATCGGTGGATAATCAGTTCAACGTGGGATCGGTTAAGGAGCTTTTGACTAAAAAACTTGGATCTCAGGGGATTTATATTCCGAGCAGGTGTAGATGGATCCCTCGGAAATGCAACGTTTTTATATGGAGACTCGGTTTGGACAAACTTGCTTCAACGGATGCGCTCAAGAAAAGGAATATAGACAGGGGAGATCAAGTCTGTGTACTTTGCGGCGAAGAGGACGAAATTGTGGAACACTTATTTACTTCGTGTAATATTGCGTCGACAATTTGGTCTATTGTGAGCATGTGGTGTAAGATCCCTTTGATCTTGGTGTTTTCGGTGAGGGACCTTCTTGAATCGCACGAAAATATCGGTCTCAAAGGGAAGAAAAAAGAAGTTATATAAGGTATCATTAGAATCGGTTGTTGGTGTATTTGGAAGGCTAGGAACGAGGCTAGATTTAACAGCAAACCTGCGAAATTGGAGGGGATTATTAGGGAGATCAAATCGGTGGGATTTTTATGGCTTAATTCTAGATTAAAGGATAAAGTAGTTAGATGGGAGGAGTGGTGTAATTTTGTTAATATGTAAGTCTGTTTTGTTTGTTTGTTTGTTTGCCTTCACTTCTTGGGGTTTTGGCGTTTGGTGTTAATGAAAGTCTCCTTTTCAAAAAAAAAAAAAAAATGAGCGAAATAGTTGTACATATAATTAGCTTAAATGGTTTGGTGAAAAGTAATCAATTAAACAAGTTATGATACAAAAGATACCATCAGTTCACCTATGCTATTTTAGGAAATATTGCACCCCCTTCATCATACATTTATTACGATTTTGGCATACTTTAAAACCATGTGGAACAGTTCAGTGGCGGCGAAGCTTGAGATTTCTGACCGGTGGGGCGAAAATCACCGGACCTAATAATTTCTATAAAACTGGGGGGGGGGGTCTAAAACGTATGTGACACCCCAGGAAAACCAGGAAACCAACGGAACATAACTAGCTTCCTCAGTAACCACGTGCTAAATTTCAGGATGAAATTTTCTTAACATGGGGAGAATGTGACAACCCTCAAAATTCCATGTATTCCGTACAATTTATTATTTGATAATTAAAGTGCTTGACGACTGTGTGGAATTACTTAACTGCTTTCTGATATCTGTGTTATGCTTACATGTGCTTGTTAACATACTAGTAGTATGCAGAAAAGTCACTAAATAGTCCATTATAATTTCCTAAGTGTTAGAAATTAAAAGTGTTACAAAAATATACATAAAAGACACTTTACGGATTAATTAAACACTTTAACGGAACAGTATCAAACCGAACAACCGGACTTTACCCGGAACATAAAAATATTGCCAAAGACATAGTTTTCACTTTTCTGAGCTAGCTAGGGTCCCCGAATACCCTAACACCCTTTATATTAAATAACATACTTAAAATCCTAAATAAACCCTTTTGATTTCAACTAGAACTTAACTATAACATCACAACCCAACCATACCCCCCCCCCTCAAAATGACGGTCAACTTAGGGTGACCCACACTCTTCTCTTCTTGATTATTTTATTAGTTCATGTTGGTAATCTAGTGGACACAAGGTATGTTGGATAATAGGAAGAAATGGTTTATAAATAAGTTCTCTAGTCCTCCAATCTCTCTCATTCAAACATCAACAACCAACTCATCTCCTTCCCTCTACACCACATCTCGGCCGAACACCCTCACCACCATAGCTTCACCATCAAGTTTGGTTCTAGCCATTTTACAAGCATACAAAGGTGTTAGAAGGTGCACAACGAAGCTTAGTGCGTTCGAAAGTGGAAGGAGCTTCTCTATTCGCTTTTAACCACCACTTTTCTACACTCGAACTCCCCTAGCCTTGAGCTAGTGGTAAGAACTTAGATCCGTTCATTCTTCATGTTATTTAAGTGGTTAATAGTTGTTTGATGATGAAAATCTATGAAACACTAAAGAACTTGCACTAAAGTCTTGAACATATGGAATAAAAGATGGAAAAAGAGAATATATATGTCTGTAAATCATGTAGATCTTGTGTTTTTATGATTCTTGTTGATTTTCTGATGATTTTGCTGGTTAATATTGATGTTTGAAGTTGTTGTGATCACTAAACATGTTAACGGAATTAATCGAACACAAATTAGAGAGTTAAAAGCTGAAACAGAAAGCTGTTTGGTTTTTACAGCCAACTTCAGTTGGCTGTAACAGGACCATAACTTAATGAAAATTTTATTTTCTGAAGCCTTGCTTTATGTACTATGAAATACGGTTCTAATGGCACCGGAATCGTAATTTTTGGACTTCGTTTACTATTTTTAAAGACCAGATTTGTAACAGCAGCTAGAGCTGCATTTTTCTGCAGAAAATGGGCGATATGTTTTTAGTCATAACTTGAGTTCTGTGTCGAATCAGCCCATGAATCAGTACAGTAGATGGACACTGATGTCGTAGTAATTTTCCCACTGGAATTTCGTCAATCCGACTTACAATGAATTTTTAACGAATTATTCCGTGGACTGCAGTCAGAAAAAGATAAATCTGAGTGTAGTCAGGAAAATGATTTTTAATAAAATATTGGTAATGAATCGAATCCCGAGATTTTTACACAATAATATTTGGATCGTTTAGAACCTTCTGTAAAAAGTTGGGAATTTTTGGAACAAGTTAACTATTTTATTAAAAAGCTCGAAAACAGTCCAGTTTCTGATATTTAAGTTGAAATGACATAAGTAGTAATTTGCGTGCCTAAATGTCGAGTATGCTATCTGTGAATGATCTAACATGTTATGTGTCAATAAAAGTGTTACGTGCAAGATCGTATGTTTATTTGTGAGCGGGAATGGATGGGGAGTTTATATGGGCATAAACCGTTAAAGTAATGCATGTTGTGTGATAGATACGTGTAGGAACTTTGTGCTCTATTTGAAAACCACTAAATGATTAACTGGTAATTATATTAGGACGTGGTTGACCGACCTCGACTGTTAGCTATATTTGAGAATCTAACCGAACAAACCAAGGTGAGTTCACACACTTTCTACGGCATGAGTTTCCCGGTGGTTTTGGAATGGGTTAAAGAATTAAAACGGAATCTACATATCTTACTTAGGTAGGATATGTACGGCCATCCTCCTCGGGTAGGATGCCAGTATTAATCCTGCGTATTCTCTTTGGGAGAACTACGTACGTTCGTCCTCCTTGGGTAGGACAACAACCTTAAAACTTACTAGACAAAACTCTATCATAAGTCACTCATTTTATATCGACTTAATCGCCGAGGCCAATGGCGAGCGGGTCATTAGTTAATAGCGCTCTTAGGTTTAACAAACCTCACACCGTGCCAGTCGGACGGGCGTGTACTAATGGACTATGGCAAACCATCAGTGATGATAGACACTGATGTAGGGCACAACTTACTTGTGTAGTAGTCGATATCATACGGTCTAGTAGTTCACATGGGGAAGCCCCCACTAATCATGGACATGGTATGGGTAATAAAGAATGAACTGGTTAAATTTTCTTTCAACTACGGGGTAACCCCCACGGCAATTACGCCAACGAAAGACAAACCACGTTTTCAGAAACAACTTAAAACTAATCAACCAACCGTGAACTCACTCAACTTTGTTGTTGACTCGTTGTTATATGCCTTACAGGTCGCTAAATGCTTGGAGCTTGCACGGGGAAGGAGTCGTTGTGGTGTACGGACTATCATGTTCCATAATAAACATTAAATCCTTATGAACTTATTAAAGCTACGTTTTAAATTTTGAACTTATCGACTATGAACTTATATTTTGGTATCACGTATTATGCTTCCGCTGTTTATTTTGAACTTGGTTAACTAGCTTTTGGTCACCAATTATATTGTAGTTGGTTTTATTTACTTAATTAAGATGTTTAATATGATTGGTGGTTCGATCCTGGTCACGTCACGCCTCCAAGAGGTGGAACTCCGCATGGTGGATTTTTGGGGTGTGACAACGTATATACCTAAAAATTTGTATACGAAAACTACATACTCTCCACTACTACTGAACAAAAAGTTTGGGGGTCAACCGCCCCTTAAAAGCTTCGCCCATGAATCAGTTGTTTTGCTTATCCTCACGCATATGCATGACCAAACTAATTATTTTTAAACAAAAAAATAGTCCTTTTACTTTTGCTTTAACTCGATCGTTCCTCAATGACTTGGGAATATGGATTACCAAACCTATGAAACGCTTTATATTTAATAATAATAATAATAATAATAATAATAATAATAATAATAATCTATATTCTATATATAATCAAAAATTTAGTTGCATGTTAGTGTTTTAAAGTCAAAATTTATGATGTTATAAATTCACCACTTAAAACAATATTGATTAAAAAATATATTCCAAATTATAAATTCAACACTTAAAACAATATTCATTAAAAAACAAACTCCAAAATCATAATCCGCCTCCATCGATGATGAACCCACCGTATTCGCGATCCATCTTCCTCTCTACCTCTCCTTCTTCTTCGTTCCCCAATAGCAAAAAGGTCGGCACTCACCATCGCCCGTCCGTCCGCCGCCCGCCCGTTCGCCGCCCGTAGCCCGCCGCCCAACCCAACCATCTCGCCTGAAAGAGGTAAACTACTAATTTGAAATACTTTGAACTTTGAAATTGTTTGAATCTGGAAACTCCATTCTTGCTCCCGGTATTCACCAGATTCCTCCATTAATCTTCTCAATTTCATTCTCCAATTAATATTATGTTTCTCCCCGATTTTGCAGACGCGAACCAGGTTTTGGTCTCCTCTTTCGTCGATGAATCCCCCATGGTTAAGCAAGCGTCCATGGCGTCTCTCAAATCTCTCGCTCCACTGTAAGTATTTGTGTTGTTTATACGCATATGCAAGACTTGATTGATTTGGTAAATTGGTGAATTGAGATTGAGATTGAGACTGTGATGGAATTGCAGGAACAAAATCATAAGTCCAACTCCATCCACCTTATTCCTTTTAATTAGGGTTTTGAACATGGAAAAGGTTTTTTTTGTAATTTCACATTGAAGTCTAACTTTCTGTTTTATAAATAGATGCCTTTACATTCCATTTTCGGTTATTCTAATTTGCTGTTTTACGATTCTGCTTTATGGTTTTTTTGTATTTGTTGTTCATGACGAAGGTTTTTTTTGTATATCAGTATTCGATTTAATCCCTATCAATGTTCCTAATCCAATCCTGGTTTGAATATTGATAACTATTTAGTGTTTTGTTTTGTGAGAATTTAGAAGTATAGGTTTTCTACTGAAATTGGTTTAATTATACAACCATACAACCATGGCTAAGGTTCTAGCGTATTTCACGCAACCATCGATACCGGTTTCGAAATCGACATGGACATCCAATATTAGCTCCGAAGATATGCTGTCCGAAGTTCTGTTGTATTTCACGCAACCATCAATACCGGAGAGGACGGAGCGTATCTGGTATCAATACCGGAGAAGACGGAGCGTATCTGGTGCTTATTCAGCCTTCATAGTTTACATTATCATACATTTTTAAAAAAAAAATATGAAATGGTTTTTGTTTATTTAAGTAATTTTTTTTCCCATTTTTTTAGGAATTTTAGCTCCCATCCCTAAAAAGACCCCCAAATTGGGCCTCTCTTTTCCTGTATTCTGCTTTTATATAACTTCATATACAACTACCTGCTTATAAACCCACCCCAAAAGACTTTCTTTACATTAACATGCTAAAGGAGAAAGATGGCGAATATCAATAGTAATCACAATAATAATGGTGAAGCTCAGAAGCAGTAGCAGCAGAAAGAGAGGCATATACTTTCTTGGTCTTAAGAGGTTTGTTTTTGTTTTTGTTTTTTTTTTCATCATTGAATATTAAACTGCTTTTTTTTTATTGCTTTAGGAATTCTTTTTTAAAAAACCTTTCAGGCAGATGATATATTGAGGCAAAACCGGGCTGTTGCCATAAGTGGCACGAACGTTTACATAAAACGCGTTGACCGTAGCACAGGCCGAGATATCTACAACAATAGGTATGGGTGTAAACATTTTCTATGTAACGGACGCGCTTGGAAACCCGGTATTGCTTGGACATTATTAGTTGATAATGGAGCTAATGTTAATTCTATGCATTATTCTGGTGAGGTAAAAAACAATCAATCAGAGATGATCCCGCAATCCAGTTTAAAATATTCGATAGGTGCTTTTAGAACCCAATTTCTTGCCTTTAATTTTTGCTTCTTGGCAGACAGCTCAGCCTGAGAAAGAAGGTGGGCATCGGGAATCCTATCAGCACTGAACCCGGTTTGAAGTCTGGCAAGACCAGTTTCTAAAAGGGTGATCCCAACACTAGTTTTTGATTCCCACAAAGATCCCAAAAAGGTTCCGGTTCTATCAACGGTTTCGACCTCAATCTGAAGACAAAAAAAAACATAAATATGTTTAATAGTTAATAGAGAAGTGAAGAGGTGTGCAAATGGCAGTTCGGTTAAGTTTTTAGCTGTAACCATATCCGTAACCGCTAGCTTCGGTTATGGAATTTTCTTAACCATAACCGAACCTCGGTTCGGTTAATGGCGATTATGAGACTCGGTTATGGTTCGGTTTAGGTTAATTTCAGTTCATTAACCGATCTAAGTTTGAACTCAATTTAAACTAAATAAACATATTAGGCAATTATTGTCTTAGTTACAATCGTTTTTATAAATAAAAAAAGACAAAAAATATGCATGCATAAGTTTTATACAATACATATTTATATATAGATTTTGTGGTTTTAGTGATGGATATTGATTAATGAGGCTATTTACATATGACAAATGCATGATCATTTAATGAGGCTGTTTACATACCTCCATAATTTACGGTCGGATTTAATTCCATTGATTAGTCACTAGCTTCTTTCTAGGAAGGTGAATGGGCTGAAATTCTATTATATGAGCTCCCCCTTCCCTATTGTTGTAGTTCTATATTCAGACTTGCTGCTCTACTATGATGGCTACTTCTCTTAGTGTCAATACAGCGGGAATTGGTGTTGGCAACCAGATGGTACTTACTGACCTCCGTGAAGGGAGTACCGGGCCCATCACTGTTATGGTCTGCAGAAAGTGGGACGTCACAAATGTCAACGGACGCTACATGAGCACCGACTATGTCGTCAGTGATGTAAAGGTAACTCTCACCCTTTTAACCCCCATACCCTTTCCCTTTCACGAGTTTCATCGTTACTGAAAGTCTGCTGTTTGGTTTGCATAGGGAGGTGTGATGCATTGTACCGCGCGGAATAACATTGCACACTACTTCTTTGACAAGCTCAAGGAGGGCGATATATATTTACTCAAGGGTTTCGCAGTCCAACACACCGATCAATACCGTATTTTAAAAGACAACCCCTTTGTTATCTGGTTGAATGGCTCCACGACTGTTAAGAGGGTTGACGATACCAGTGGTTCATTTACACGCTACCCGTTCTTACTTACTGCTTTTGAGGACCTTGAACCAACAGAGGGCAAGTATTTTGTAGGTATGTTTACTCTTCTCATGCTGGTCATACGGTTGTTTGCTTTTCTTATATTCAAAAATGGACTAATAAAGGTTAGAGTACTTATTGGTTACTAACTAAATTTCATATTCCATTAGCCGGTCCATGTTTATACTTGACTGCTGAATAGTATCATTTATAAAAATGAGTGGCTTATTACATTGTTTTGTAGGCCTATTGATAGCTGATTATTTTGTCCCCATTGATAGTTAGGAATTGAGAGATCATTTTGTACATAATAATTAGTATACTGACTAACATGTATCTATGTATTTATGGGTAGGGCCACATATAGGTACTTAGTGTGTCCGCAACGATAAAAGTTGGCCAGCTATAACACTCGCAAAACACAGGAATTTGCTACCAAGGTTTTTATTACTATTTAGAATGCAAACCAGGTTTTCTTTAAAAAAATAAAAAAAAAATGTATTGAAAATGTTCTGTTTACTATTACATCGTGGATCCTCAAGAGCTGGTTACACACTTACACATCAACGGTTTATGGAACTTATACTGTTTTGTTTACTATTACATCCAATTCACTCCAACATGTTCATGGTTATATAGAAATGTGAGCCGATTATGAGAGGGACTCAAGGAACTCTTATTGTTGCTTCAACTCTTCAAATTGTGGCTGGTTTTAGTGGACTTTGGCGTAATATCAGACGGTGAGTTTTGAATCATGTTCAGACCTGGTAATTCATTATTATTAGCATTATTTTAAAGTAGCGTCTTTCTTTGGGTGCTTTGTGGTTTTAGATTGTTTACATTGCTGCTTGATAATGGAACTGATGTTAATGCTACGAATTATTCTGGTTAGGTAATCATTCTTTGGTTTCGAAATTGACATGGGCATCCAATATTAGCTCCGGAGATATACTGACCGAAGTTCTGCTGTATTTCACGCAACCATCAGTAACGGAGAAATCGGAACATACCTGCTACTTATTCAGCCTTCATAGTTCATATTACCATATATTTTAAAAAAAAAGATGTATGAAATGTTTTTTGTTTGTTTTCTTAAAATTGGTTTCTTTCCTCATTTTCCAGGAATTTTATATCAGACATACAGACGAAAGCCCGATTAGTTCAGAAGCCGAGAAGCTGTTTAAAAGCCGCGGTTGAAAGAAGGGGACACAGGGGTGTGCGTCTCGAGCTATTCAACCCAGACAAACCCGGACTGTTGGGCCAAGTGACACGAGCGTTAGAGCAAACACGATGAAAGTAACACAGGCCGCGATGTCTACAACAATGGGTGTGTCTCTAACCATTTTCTATGTAACGGCCGCTGCTGGAAACCCGGTATTGCTTGGACATTATTGCTTGATAATGGAACTGGTTTTAATTATACAACTTAATGTGGTTATGGTGTTTTTTTATTTTGGCGTTTTGTGGTTTTAGATTGTTGTTAACTCCGAAGATATGCTGACCAAAGTTTTGTCGTATTTCACGCAACCATGAATACCGGAGAAGACGGAGCATAACTGGTGCTTATCCAGCCTTCATAGTTCATATTATTGTACATTTTTTTAGAAAAATTATGAAACAGTTTTTCTTATTCTGCTCAAATTGGTTTTCTTCCCAGTTCGTCGGCAATCAGCGCTGCTGCTTGCTCTGCTGCTCGGTCTCACAAGGTATGCACAAATTAGGGCAAAATTGTTTCAGTTCTTGATTTTTAGCTTTTGGTCATATCATTTTCTGGTCCCCATTCAGATTAATTCATGCACCAGGACTAATACTAATATGGATTGGCTTTGGTTTAAAAAATCTTGAAGATGTAGGTCAATGACGGTCACGGTTTAGGGTTTGATGAAATATATAATACACTATGTATTGTCAATGACGGTCACGGTTTAGGGCGAATGCTGTTAAACGGTTGAATAAAAGCGGTGAGTTTTTTAGCACTTTGGCGAATTCGGCTACTGATTTATTTGTTGTTGGAGTTGTTGTTTGAAGCTGCTCAAGCTGATTCAGGTATGTTAAAATGATGTTTAAGTTTATTTTTCGTATAATACAGAAGAGAACCAAGGCTAATCGTGTTAATGAGATATCTTGCTAACTCATCCATTTTATTTAATACTATAGATGTGGAGGGTTCAAATGAGAAGAAATTCTTTGTAAGAAGAAAAAAGAAGAAACTTCAACCAATAGGAATGCTTCATTAGACTTTATTTAATATTTATACTTAATGTAACTATAAGGGTATATTAGTAAACTTACATTCATCATTAATTGGTAGTTTCATCTTTAATAACTAACTATATTAAATTTGTAACTTATTTTTAAGATATATATTTTTCACAAAAAATAAAAATAAAAATTCATTTATAGTGTAGGATAAATACGAGGCGTGTAGGATAAATTACGAGTTGTGTAGGATAAATTTCAACATGTGTAGGATAAATTTCGAAATGTGTAGGATAACTTTTGATGTGTGTAGGCAAAAATATTTAGTGTGGAGGATTATAGTCTTAATGACTAATTAATTAGTCAAACATAATAATAAATGAGATGAGAAAAAAACTATTTAATGTTTTACAATTGTACCCTTTTATTCTTTTTCTTCTCAAAAAAAAAAAATTCTTCTCAAATGAACCTTCTCCTACTATAGATTTATGCATATCTAGACTTCTTATATTCAGTTTCCATAACATCAAAATAACCTTTGACAATTCAATTATTAACCCTTTTTACTACTCAAATGATGGCCATTTAAGACAGAACGGTTATCACTTGAGAGGTCACATAATAATTACTAACAAATCAAGGATCTAGAGAAATAAAAGATATTAATTTTCATGTCATCGTTAACTATTCTATAACGTTTTTTCATTTAAACTTTCATTCAAATAAAAACTGCCACAGGTCATCCCAAGAGCCTACGTATCATGTGACTATAAATACACAGCTACATTCAAGCATGATCCCTTTCATGATGCAACCTGGGACTACATATCGGAAAACACCTGCCAAAATGAAGAAAAACACTGCTGTTGCTAACTGTTCAGAAAGTTTGTCGAGGCTTGAAGACATATTACGCCATGGCCGAGAAAATAAACACCACGCGGTATCACCACTTTCTATAATTTCGATTGTTTCCCCCGAAGTCATTATTGTCCATACATAAAAGATGTTTCTTCTAATCCATGCAGAGTGCTGAGTTCAATTGTCGTGTGGTGATTAAAGGTAATAGCGAGGAGTGGTTCAGACTTATGTGTGGAGGAGGAAAATGCATGAAAGGTGTATCTGCTGATCAAGGGGAGCTCTGGTGTGCTGGCTGTGAAAACCCAGTTATGTTTCCTCGGGCAAGGTTTGGTTTTGGTATTCTATTATTATCTGCGTTGGCAAACGCCTTTATACACTTTGGCATCTGAAAAAAAACTATCAACAGGTTCCATCTTGAACTTGATGCCCTAGATTCCACGGCAAGTGTAGTCATCGTGTGTTTCGATGACACTGCACAGATACTAACAAACACCACTGCTCAGTCTATACTCAATGTGGAATCGGGTCTCTCGCATATCTACACCGTTTATTCCGAAAGCATCCAGGATAGCTTCACTCCAGTCATAATACAGAACTCTAACGGTGGCATCTCAGCGCTCCCAAACTGCTTGCACTCACTGGTGGGCACCACCAGAACCATCCAAGTTGACACATCCACATACTACAATCATGGAACCTTTGAGAGCTTCAACTGCAAGCGTGTACTCCCAGACGAAACCAGTTGGCAACCTGTTAGATCTACCAGTCCTACTCCCATGACTAGGATGGGTAAAGGGGTGATGACAATACCAACACCAGTTAAGCTTAAAGAAACAAACAGAAAGTACATGTAAGTTTCTATATATCCTTTTTACTTGACAAATTCAATGAACCACATAACTACATCTCCAATTGTGTTGTGTTTAAGAAAATGTCCAAAATTGAATATTATATGCTACAAACATCATATTTATTTCTTTAGGCCTCACTATACAACTGTTACTTATTAAATGGAAAAAATATGAAAACAATAAAATAATATTTTTATAGTAACATTGAAAAAAAAGGACAAACCTTAGCTCTCACAAAACCACAGAATGCAAGGGTGGAAAATTAACCAGTAAGTCGACCATTTCCGCCCGAATGACCAACGTTAATTTGGCCAGAAGCATGATCCTTTGAAGTGATCAGCCTATTGGAGGCCCAACTGCAAAAACAGTAACGAACGACACCATTGGTTTTGATATGGGCTTCTTCGATTTAAGAATACATGCGAGCCCACCAATAGATTCCCACATTCCGTAAGGTTGCCTTTATTTATATCTATTACAATGAAATTTGTAATGAATTTATTTACGCTTCTTTGTTCGTTTGGATATTTAGGTTTAATCATTGGTTCATGCTTTTTCTCCTATTTATACATGCCAAGTAGCTACCTAACATTTCCTTTTCTTCTTTCACAGCCCTACTTGTGCGGGTTTTGATTCAGATGGTTCTATGGATAGCGCTCCATGTGAAAGGTATGTTTCTAGCCTAGAAGCATATATGTTTTACACATCATATCCATTTGTGTTGTGCCACTACTTGACCACAATTACATTCTATCAATTTTTTGTACAAAATAATGGCGTACGAGCTACTAATATATGCGTCATCCAAGTTAAACTTCTTCCTAACATTTCCTTTCTTTATTTCACAGCCCTACTTATGAAGCTTCGTATTCAGATGGTTCTGTGGGTAGCGCACCAGGTGAAAGTGGACCGTCGACTACATAGCCATGCATTAGCGGCAGAAGATTTCGTGAATTATTGAATAAAACCGGGAGCTTCATGAACTCCTTTTAAGTTTTTTTCGCTGTAATGTATGTTTTTAGACTTGGCATACATGTTTGCTCTTAAATGGATTACGCAACAAATTTTCCTATTCTATGCACGCCTTAATTTTTTGGTGACAACTCATGGTACATGGTATTATCACGTTTTGTATGTCTTCTCTTGCATTGTCTTTCTACTAATTATCTTTAATCCGTACATAAACATTTTCCCCAAACGCACAGCAAAAAATACGCTAACTATTGGTCATGCCGTGCATCGCACGGGCCTACCCTCTAGTATACTTAAAAAATTAGTTATATCAACTTTTTTACAACCTTCATTATGAGTCTCTTAAATACATTTGTGTCTTTCAAGTTGTAATTGCCTTAATATTTTTTTAATGTTTTATAATTACATTTATATTATTTCAACTGGTTTCAAGTGAAAAATAAGAAATTTTTCCGCAATTTTACGACCATTACTTCATTTGGAGTTGTTGGTACTCTGATTTCGTTTGCCATCATATCGTTCGGTATGTTAAATGCTAACAATTAAACATCTCGGTGGTCTTATATTTTTTTAG
This sequence comes from Helianthus annuus, assembly GCF_002127325.2. NCBI lineage: Eukaryota > Viridiplantae > Streptophyta > Magnoliopsida > Asterales > Asteraceae > Helianthus > Helianthus annuus. The sequence goes on from NC_035447.2 coordinate 26,786,712, forward strand.
GATGTGTTGATTTTATTTATGTTTATTAGACATTAACTTGATTATTATTTTTTTTTATTTCAGGGGCAACACGTCTATTTCCTTTATTGGATATTGGTTACCTTGAGCTCAAGGACTATCTCGGTATTTATTCTTTTTCCTCATTTTTCTAAAATTTTGATGAATTTTTAATTTTATGACGTGAATGTGATATATACCCGGTATAAACTTAAAATATCATATATACCCCTTTTAAATGAATTTTTAGTTTATGACGGTTTTACCCTTTTCAAACACATTACCTTTTTTAACCTTAATTTAATTTTTGCGCATATATTTGTTGCTTCCATCATAGCTTAGTCTGAGAACTCTTCTTAATTAAAAAGAAAATTTCAATCACAATATCACATGCAAATTTGATTAATTTGTTCTTTTTTAAATTGTTAGTTACGAGGAAAATAGGTAATGGTTTTTTAAGGTTCATTAATGATACTATATTTAGGTTAGCCACACAACTCTAAAATATGTATTTAAATCAAATTAAAAGAATTAAACTTTTTATAAATCATGTGGTGTCCAAAGCCATATAAATGAACCATCGCATTCATAATTAATAGTGTGCAAGTGGTAGGTATTTCTTAATAAATTGTTCTCTTTTATAAAGTCTAACATTATATAAAAATCAATTCAAGAAACTCTAACTACAAGCTAGGATACCAAACGTCGCTTTAAAATTAATTAAATTGCATTGTTTTATTGTCCCTCTTTGAATATACATGTCATTTAATATCATTCATTAGGATATGATTAATTTGTATACAGTTGAACGGTCTTTGGTTATGCTATAAGATTGCCGGCTTTGTTATGTTTGTAGGTTCATAGTTTCCTTTCCCCCTCTATTACCATGGCCAGCCCCCTTAGTTTGCAAACGTCCGACGGTGGTACAAGCAGTCATATGTTCCTTAGTGAACTCCGTGAAGGGAGCACCGGACCTATCATGATAATGGTTTGTAGAAAATGGGACGTGACAAGTGTTAACGGCAGGTACATGAGCACCGACTATATTGTCACTGACATAAAGGTAGTTTTTACCCTCTGCTATCCCACATTCTTACGTTTTTCTACTTCTGATTCTGAAACAAAAATCTACGTCTTTATTTGCGCAGGGAGGTGTGATGCATTGCACCGCAAGGAATAACATTGCCCACTATTTCTTTGACAAACTCAAAGAGGGCGGTGTATATTTGGTCAACGGTTTCGCCGTGCAACCTACAAATCAGTATCGGGTTCTTAAAGACAGCCCCTTTGTGATTGGGTTGCATGGTTCGACAACTGTGAAGCGGGTTGATGATGACGGCGGTCGTTTTGAACGCTACCCTTTCCTGCTTACGTCGTTTGAGGATCTCCAACCAACCGAAAACAAGTACTTCGTTGGTATGTTTCCTATACCCCACCTGGTATTTGTCGTTAAAATATTATTAGGGCGTATATTAAATGCAATCTACATCGAAATAATATAAATCTTTGATAATTATGTTACCGACATTGATATTTACAACAAAAAGGAGTCATGATAATCATAGTTATGATCATCAGAATCCAGGTTTTCTTATTAATGTTATACACATGAGACAAAAATTTTAATGTAACATATTGCGATAGAGTAATATTTAGTTAAAAGAAAATGCTAAAACGGTAATATTAATAGTAATAATATTAATAAATAAATAAATAATAATAATATTTTTCATATTTTTTAATAATAATAGTGTTAATACCTCCGATCGAGCAACGAACATGAGTAGGTAGGCGGCTAGGGGGGCAGCAGGGCTGCGCCTTTTTGATTAAAGACGCTAATGATTATTATTATTAAAATAGTAATTAATAGTAATAATAATATACAAATAGAATAATAATTAGTAATGTTAATAAATGAGTGTGAAAAGAATATTCTAAATTATACATGTTAATTTTTTTAAGACCAACTTAAAGCAGATTATAGACACGACACAGTTATTACAGTTAGATGTTACCGGTTGATATCATCAGTATGCTACGTGTTTTAAAATAATTAATGATGTGATTCAATTAACATAGGTAAAACAGCAAAGTAAAAGTTCCAAAAAAAATGTATTCTGTTTATAAATTTATGTCGTTTTGGTAAGTTGATCATAACAATAACAATACTACAGGGTTTGTAGTATAGGTGCAATGTGGCCATTAAATCATAAATGCAATACTTGGTGTTTTTATTTGGTGAGGGTAGAGCAGGCGATATGTTTTGTTTGCTAAAATGGGTCGTGTTAACATCGGGTACACTATCATATTTAGCTAAACATGTAATATATGACATAAAGGAAAAGTTGCACAACATTGACATGTTTAACATGATATTTGGCAAGTGGGGTTACATGCCGTTGACATACTTTTAACATGATTCAAAACAACAAGTTCAATAGCATAAAGGAATGTATACATTTAACTTGAAATAGTAACCAGTTTTCATATAAAAGGTTTTGGGCCCAAGATATTTACGATGATTAAGATCCATACCTATTTTATAAAAAATAAATTTAAATATATAGAGAAAAATATTTGCCTCGAAAATTACCGGGCTTGGCTGATCGTTCGGCTCACACTACCCTGGAGCCGACGCTGCTAACACCACATATGAGTCTTTGTGTTGAACATATATGTCAAATGTTCATATTAATATTGTCATTAAACTAAAGAGTGCATTTCATAATGTGAGACCATGTATACCTGGAGCCGAGAATTGCTAAAACAGAAAAGGAAAAGAAAAAAAAAAGCAAAAGGCGGGCCGCCGGGTTCAGTAAAAAGAAAAATAGCTACCGAATACCGAGAGTTAGTAAATCAGAATTGCAAATAATTTCTTGGAAGACATCTTTTTTCACTTCTTTTTGGCCGGCAAGTTTTGCCAAGGAAACAACTTATGGTCCATGGTTTAATAAAGTTTAAGCACGCCCCTTTGTAGGCGTATTGTCTTACATGTTATGCACCGCCCGTGTCAGACGTCTTACCACAAACAAACAATAGCTATTATGCATGTCGTGCATCGCACGGGCTTTCTCCCTAGTAGTAATAATAATAATAATAATAATAATAATAATAATAATAATAATAATAATAATAATTACTATTATTATTATTATTGTAGCGTCATTCGGTGTCTCTATTCTGGTTATAATCAAAATTATTTTCTTTTACAACAAAGAACTATTATCTTTTGCAACGAATGAATATTATATGGAAAACAAACTAACAAAAACCGGATAAAGTATAAATATGCGTGTGTAAATACTAATTGTGTTGATATTCGGGTTACAGGTTACTCTTAAAGTACTTCGTTTGAACCAGTAGGTGTCTCAAAAGTACTCGGGATTGATTTTGTTAGCCGTGAAAAAAAAATGAATTTTGCCTAAAAAACATATAAAACAATTCGACTTGATTATTTCAATTTATTGGTTAAAACTAATTTAATGGCAATTATACAATTCACTGGGTCCAATAATAACTATGTTAACATACCATTTACAAAATGCGATTGTCCAGTGGCAGAACTAGAACATAACTCAGGGACACCCAAAAAAATAATCACCTTGCAATCATACAATATTAAAAAAACGACAATAAATAAAGTAAAACAAATACCTAATAGATTTGTCATCTTCTTTTTTACATAGCTTGAAATCGTTCCATCACATCGTCGTCTTTTAGTTCATATAAAAAATCCTTTTCGACCGCACAAACCGTAGCACTTTGTTCAAAAATTTCGGGCCCATTTGATAGCGTAAATCCGTCTTGACAAGCTTCGATTTCGAAAAACATCTTTCAACGGTTGCGGTTGCAACCGGTAAAAGAAAAGCTAGCTTCACTACCCGATAAACTAAAGGACAAGAACTATGTGTTCCCCGTTTCAACCATAACACACGCAAGATCACTTATTCCATTCAAGTTTGCAAATTTATCATCATTGCTTATAGTGTGACGAAATGAGACAATATCACCCAAAAGAGTCCCTATTTCTTGTGGTTTCGTCATCACTTCAAAGAATTCAAGATTGAACAACAATCCCTAGTTTAACAACGAAAATTAGAAAAGTATAAACATACAAAATTACCAAGAATACAACTAATCAAATAATTCAAGAACTCAAGAAGAAAAAAATAAAGAACACTCACAATGTGTGTGTAAGATTGGCGGATGATCAGGGATTTGCAGATGATCAGCATTTCTGCGTCGTTCAGCACAACAACAGTTCAGCGACTTTCCCTACTCCTTAGTCGACGTTTGGTATCCTTGTGCCGCGTATTCAAACTTCAAAGTGCTTAATAAGTATTTTGGGCTAACATAGGCTTTGGGCTTATTATTTACAATTTTCAATAACAATTGATTTGGGCTCATTATTTACGATCTTCGTTAACAATTGATTTGGGCTTTTATAACAATTGGTTTGTAACTTGTAACAATCTTGTAAACTGATTTGGGTTGGGCTATATAAATTGCAATTTGGGCTTACAATTTTTTTAGGGGTGTCCTTTGTATAAAAATTAAAAAAAAAAATTTACACTATCGGTACAAACTTGAGCCGTAGCCCGTGCTACTGCTCGTTATACATTAGGTCCGCCCATGCGATTGTCATTATAAATTGTCTTGTTGGATGGCTAATATTATTACATAGTATTCTTATGTGCACATAAGGGTGCAAACGAGCCGAGCGGCTCGCAAGCTACTCGAGATTGGCTCAAGAAAAAGCTCGAAACAAGCCGAGCTTATCGAGTCCGAGTCGAGCTTGAGCCTAAAATAAAAGTTCGCTTGTTTATCGAGCCCGAGCTCGAGCCTGGCATGTGAAGCTCGTCAAGCCTTGTTGAGCTTTATTGTAAACGAGACGAGCCGATCGATCTTATTTAAACTTGTTTACGAGCCGACCCCGAACCTAAAAATAAGCTTATTTAGTAAACGAGCTTGAGCCCGAGCTTCACTTATCGAGCTCATGAGCCTGAAAAGTCTATTATTTATATGTTTTTATTTAATATTTTAATTAATAGATAATAAACGAGTAGAGCCCGAGCCGAGCTCGAGCTTGAGAAGATACCAACGAGCCGAGCTCGAGCTTTGAAAACAAAGCTCGAATCGAGCCGAACTCGAGCTCGAGCTCTCATAACTTAATCGAGCTCGAGCTCGAGCCTGGTCGAGCTCGGGCTTGGCTCGGCTCGTTTGCACCCCTATATGCACATATCAGAAATGATTTTTTGGTTGCGAAAGGTAGGGTGATGTTTTTTCCATTTTACATGGTGTTATTATGGATGACAGAAACCTGCTTTGTTTTGTTGAATCATCGCAAATACTCTCGCCAATAAAACCCACATGCACCCAAGTGTCACTTTCTCACTAATGTTTCTACAATTTTTAGGCTGCATGCATTTGGTATAGAAATCAAAATCTCTCTCTCTCTCTCTCTATATATATATATATATATATATATATATATATATATATATAGAGAGAGAGAGAGAGAGAGAGAGAGAGAGAGAGTAGGGTTCCCGCGGAAAGTATGTTTTTCCTAGAAAGTCTAGGAAGCAATAAGAGCGCGACATGTGGCATTGAAGGATTTTAACTAAAAGGGCAATTGTGTAATTTGAATATTATTTTAATTATGGATTATTTTATTAGGATAACTAACTAACCAGAAAATTATGGAAACTAAATATTCCATTTAAATCAAATTGACAGTTTCAATTTAAATCATACAAGACGCTGTGTTTCTTGACAATGTGTTTTAACAGCAAGTAGATTTCTTGACGCTGTGTTTTAACAGCAAGCAGATTGCTGGAGAATTCTTGACACTGTGTTTTAACAGCAAGCTGATTTCTTGACATTGTGTTTTAACAGCAAGCAGATTTCCTTGACACTGTGTTTTAACAGCAAGCAGATTTCTTGACGTTGTGTTTTAACAGCAAGCAGATTGCTGGAGGATTCTTGACACTATGTTTTAACAGGAAGCAGATTGCTGGAGGATTCTTGACACTGTGTTTTAACAGCAAACATATTTCTTGACATTGTGTTTTAACAGCAAGCAGATTGCTGGACACACTGTCAGTGTCTTCGTCTTCAACACAACCCAGTGTCTTCGTCTTCAACACACTGTCATCATCAACATTAAAATGGTAAAACACATAAACCTTAAAACACACTGCCATCATCAACATATTCAGATGCCATTTTAAAACACAATTACATCTGTAGGTACTGCCATCAAGACATCTGTAGGTAACCCCAGTTACATCTAGAGCCCACTCTAAGATGTCAAGCATTGAGGTCCATTGACTAAAAATAAGAACCCGATTCAATGATAGATAAAAAAAATTGAAACAAGTGTATGAAAAACAACAACCGATAGGGAAACATCATCGGCCGACCAACGATTCCGACTACTGTTTGATCGGCTTATACCTCGAAGGAACTGATATATGACCAATCAGAGAAGAATATTTGCAGGAAATATGGCTGGTTCTTCTTTGGTTGTGGTTAGGGGGAGAGAGAGAGAGAGAGAGAGAGAGAGAGAGAGAGAGAGAGAAAGAGGGGAAATCCCATGATTTTAGGGATTCGTTATTGTTATGGCAGTTTCTTGATTGATTTAAAACACTTCCAATTACCAAAATACCTTCATTATATTAAAAGTCTCTAATTATATAACTCAGATATTACGAAAATGCCATCCATTTGATCTAAGCCATTAAAAACACCAATCGGAGGGCCCAGATCGCTTCCTAGACTTTCTAGGAAAAACACACTTTCTGCAGAACTCCTACTCTATATATATATATATATATATATATATATATATATAAGCAGGATCTGGAAAAAATGCCTAAAAGTGTGAAAACAGTGAGAACGATTTTGATGTTGACATGGGGCGTTGATGCTAACTTACACTAAGGGTAATCATGCATTCCGGATGATTGTTTTCAATTTTTCTTTGTAATTGAGATTCGCAATCTACGCATTCGATACTTTTTGCTTAATGAATTGTTGGTTTGATTGCAAATGGGTTATTTTATCTAAAACCTAGTTCTGATTCTTTAAATTTCCAAGAGTTCTAGTAATTGGGATATATTAGATAGGGATTGCGCTTAGTAATCTTCAATTGAGATCCGTGTGATAACCTTTTGTTGTTTTGCAATCAAAGTACTTAATCCTCGTTTATCACAATCAACTAATTAATTATCTTAATCATGTCTATGTGATTCCTCAATTTATACTAATCACTTGAATTCACTTTGAATCCAAAACCTGGAGGAATCACCTTTTCTCCAATTGTTTACAACTCGTAGTTAATTTTGTTTTCAAAACAACTATCAAACAACCGATTTTCTTTTTCAGTAATTTTGTTAATTAGTAAAGGAACAATTACACAACACTTTCCACTGTACTCCTTGTGGTTCGACACTCGACTTACCATATCTAATAAGATAGTTGGGTTTGAGGTTTACTCATATTTTTTACTGACCCTTTGACATCGGTCAAATTTTGAGGCTAATAAAAAACAAGTATTTTATAGCTTAAATACCTATAATAGTTTGGGGAAGTAAGGTCGTCTCCACCAGAAATAAGGAATATATGGTTAGTGTACACAACCTCCTTCAGGTTTTAGGTTCTCGGTTTTACATTACTTAATTTAATCAGTTATTTCAACACCACATAGACATGGTGCTAGAAAGTCGATTAATTTGAGAGGTAATTAAACAACACGTCTTTATCATTAGATCTTTTATAGTTTAATTACCGTATTTAGTAGTGTGCATCACATATATGTCTATATCACTCAAAATTGTTTCAAAACCCCTCTTGCGTGACTTGCGACCGTCCTTTTATTTGTTTTATTAATAATCCAGCCACATGTTGATCGGCACATTCAACTCTTTAGTTCAACCACATGAATTCCAAAATCTCAATTTTCAAATGCCACTAACTTGTACCCGTTTAAATTGCCTACAAAATAAAATATGATTATGTGACCATGCAATTTAATTGATTCAGTAGCTTTAATTCAAATAGTCATAGTTTAATATAATAATTTATAATAACTATAACTTGTTTACAATGTGACGTTAACTATAGTTTTAAAGAATCTTAATAATAATTATAACTTGTTTCCATGTGATGTCAACTATAGTTTTAGAGAATCTTAATATCCCATATTTAATATAATTGTATTGTTTTAGTACGTTTTTTTTTTCTCAGTATTCTCTAAAATATATAAATTTATCAAAGTACTATCTTTTGTAACAATATCGATGCATTTTTATTATAGTTAATATATAGAACAATGTATCTAAAATGCACCGATCACTGCAAAACCTGTAAAAAGGGGGCTTAGAACTCACCTTAGCCTTAACTATAACGTATGCTTCATTCAGCGCATTCGTACAACTGTTAAGCGTCCAATTGGAAGCCATCCTGCATCCTACGGGTTACCATAGAACAATCTCGTCATCTCACGATAATCAACCCAACTACCTAAAGCCCTCGAACTAAAAGCTTGGTTCAGCCCCAATATTCGGTACAATACGCGAGTCCAAACGCATAAAAGCAATTGTTTGTGTTACTTTCTAGTTTTGACCCTTAAGGCCAATAATATGATGCCAAACAAACCTAAAAACTGAAAAGTATGATGACATAAAAGAATTGAAATTACATGTAGACCAAAGTAGGAAGAATAGAAATTACATGTAGCCCAAAGCGTAGGATCTGTTTTTTTGGTGAAACTATTAGTGGTTCACTAATCTGGCTTGAAATTTGAATTAGTGACCTAAGAATTTAAGTGTTTAATATGTTTATTATAGGAAGTATAAACTGTAAACAATAACTTAAAAAGTTTACCTTTATAACTGGTGCCTACACGAATCAAGAAATTGATTAGAGAATTACTGTTATTTGTTAATTGTAGATTCAATCTTATTAGAATTGACTGTGGATTTGGATTGAATTGACTGTGGACAATTATCTCAACACTGTCAGCATGTATCAGACTTAACAATGCATAATTTATGTTTACGAAACAAAACAAAACCAAACTTACCTTCACTTGTAGGTCATTTGTTCCATCAGTTTGTTGTTGTTCAATCATAATTGATGACTACAAGAATTAAAATACTGATTAAAGACGTGGTCTGTAAATCAACACAAAGCAAGAAGATAATTGGTATGTACCTTTTCAGTCTTCTATTCTTGCTCCATACAACTTCGTGTTTATCAGATAATAATTCTAATAAGAACATCACTCTACCCTAGTTATATAGGAAACTAAAAAATCTGTAGTTAACATATGTACAACATTGTATTTGGTTTAGTATTACCTTCATTGCATAGTTGGCTGCTTCGAATAGGTAGTAGTTATCCATTAGGGTGTAGTCATCCATGGCTGCAAATCTTTGCTGTCTGAATGGAAATGATATGTAAGCAAGGAATACAGAAGCTTGGGGTAAGTATTATATAATCATCATACTGGGTAGTTACATCCTCCACTACTCCACTAGCTTGGTGAAATAAAAGGAACTTAAACTGTATTTTGTTTTTTTCAGTTTCTAATTTTGTATTTTTATTGGCTTATCTTAGGAAACTGCCGCTAACTGAATAATCATGGGAGAGAGAGTGTCAAACCGACACCAACGACTGAGATTAAAAGATGGGGACTTTATACGGCTGTAATTGTCCCATAAGTTGGTTACAAACAACGGTGACAATATAGTATAGAATATCTGATTGCTTGATAAATACTCTACAGAGAAGGAGGATCTTGTTAGATCACTTGAAATATCTCGAGCTTAACAATCTTGATTTTGACGTCGTACTCTTAAACACGAAGCCAGACTATAATCTTGCAGTCTTGAGTCCACATATGACTTCTGGTTCAAGCATGGATGTTAACAACAAGATATTTCAGCGCGAGTGGCATGACACTTATTATTATATTGTTCTATATATAATAAGCTAATGTAGTTTGACAATTTCTACATTTTCTGTTAACTATGATTTCTTTCCACTTATTGTTGATAATTTTTTGTAGGTAAGGGTTTCCACTGGTACATTACATGAGCCATCACCAAATATAACAAAAAGACATTGACCTGGAGGCATCCGCTCACCGGATTTATGTATTTCTATCTACACATAAAGTTTATGAGTTGCTTCCTAAGTCAAGCAAGGTCTGATATGATTATTGGTTTTTCAATAAAGGAATTAATTTGAATTTACGGCTTCTTTTCATATCTATTCCTTAATTGTTTTGTTCTCTGGTTATTGCCTTGGATGTTGATTTACCTGTAAAGTATGCATTTCATATCCATTATGAGCAGGTCTTTTCTTGATATCTTTTGAAATAAACTGTGGCATGCATTTCTAATGTAACTAATCTCTTTATGGGAAATGTTGAAAAACTTTAAAACCAAAAGTAGAAATGGTGTATGATAACTAATTTTATACTACATAATTTAATGTCTATTTCTCTTTTTATTTTATAAGTTTGGTATTTTTAAGTTACGGCATAAAACTCATTTTTGCTTAATGTCTGCAGATTATAGTAATAACTAGGTGGTTTATAATTGAGATATGTTTTTAGTTTTTATCACATATGATTTGTTGTCGAATCCTTCCTGTTTTTATTTGGTAAATCAAGTTCCAAACTATTTTTTCTTGAAAACTTATATGAACAAATTACTGAATTACTATTTAGTTATATATCCCATCTTGTGAAAATGAATCACTTGAATGCCAATTACTATTTAGTTTATATGAGGACTAAAACTTTAGTTTTAGAAAGATATTTTAATATTTTAATTTGACATGTTGATGTATGAACAAACTAACCATGACTATATCCTCTGGTGACTTGATGTTGCAGGCTCAGTAATGACAGAACCATCATACTAAAGACTTGCCATCGTTTGTTTGTGATTGGAAGATTTCCGTTACATCCATATCTTTTGTGACATAAGTAGAAAATCATCATGGCAAATGTGAGGTTTCTTATAGTTTTCGAAGGTGTTTTTCAGAACATATATACAAGATGATGTTTTGGTATATCATGTGGTGGATAAATTCACCTAAATTCAATGATTATTGCAGATCATACATTGATGCGATCTTGTTTCTAACTGGAACAATTTCTACAAAATCTAATTTGTTTCCTAATTTAAGCGAAGTCCTTTCAACCCGAAAATCTAAAGCAAAGGATAGATATCACTCTTTCAAGACAACTAAGTGATTCTAATCATCATATAGTGTTACACATGAACACGACATGATTAACTAATCGTGTCATTTTATTTTTCAAACACGGACGAGTTCATAAACCTGTTATACGACACGACCGGCTAACACAATTTTTGTTTTTTAAACGGACCACCACTTCTAGACAAAGGTTTTAAATTAAAGGAGACTGCGCCTTTTTGTTTTTTACAACAATTTCCACCTCTTACGTTTAATTTAAACTAAAGATCCAAAATTTTGTTGTGCCAGAATGTATATAGAACGTAGTATCATATCATTTAGGTGTCCTTCAAAGCCGTTAAAAACTTACTTCGCCACAAAGTACAGGTGTCATTTTAAGGTTTGAGTTATGTTCTCGTCCCGTATTGTCACACCACCGCAACGCGCGAGTTCCCCACTAGTAATATCATAAATAGATTAAATAGATTTTTTTTTTCAATTAGAAAATATGATATATTTAAAAATGCATGGATAATAAGAAAAAATAAGATAATATGTTTATGGTTATGGTTCAGAAACCTTAAAGTAATTGATTAATTATTGCCGTTCAAACAAAAAAAAAAAAGATTAGTTTTAGTATCCCGCTTAAAAAATATATCCCGATACATAAATAAGTATCAAAATTTGGTGCTATGTTGTTTTCAAGCAATTTATTCAATGTAGAAAAAGGGAAGGAAACTTCTTAGCAAGTCATCGAGCAGCCTAGGATTCGCTTTGTTTGTCCCTTTCCAATATTTAATTCTTCGTTGGTATAGATCGGACTTCACTAGTTTTTTGTTTTTATTTTTTAATGTTTTTGTTATTTTTTATAATTTATATCTTAAGGGAAAAATCTATTCCAAAACTAGCAAAATGTGCAGAACATACAATGGGAGGTTAAAGAAGAAATTACACCATACATTCCACCTTTCCACTCTTAATTTTGCATCTTCGTCCTATGAATTAATTACTATTAGCCACCCAAAATGCCTTCTCACAATCTCCTCCCAACTACTTTTTTTAGTAACAATCTTTTACTCCTAAATATCAGTTATCTTGCTATTATAAGGATTTAAACTCACACTATATTTGTAAAAGAGAATCATCAATGCCACTAAATCATAATGCTATAAACAAGTATTTAAAAATAGTTTAATAGTAAAAGAAGCAAAGCAAGAGAAAGTTTGAAATACATGTAATAAGTATTTTATTTTTAATACCCGTATCTTTTTATTTTATCGGGGATTAGGGGTACCGTGCATTACCTTTTCTTTTTAACTAAACCATAATAGTCATCTAAATAAAGTTAAAAAAAGCATAAAAAATAGTTAAATTTTGAAACTTCCAAGTCTAATTATAACAAAATAGTTAACCTTGGTAATTTTTATATTCAACTAAACCATAATAGTCATCTAAATAAACTAATTATTTTGGTAATTATTTTTCAAATCACCTAACTTATTAAATAATTTTTCCAAACTCCCTCTATTTGGGAAAAAAGTCAGGGTTATTAGTATTATATATATGGTAAGTGGTGCACATATATTATTTCCTTATTAAAATTTTAATGATTTTATCATTATATATTAAGAAAAGATAAAATAAGTATTACGATACACAATTTAAAAGTGAGGAAAAGAAAGCTGCTAAAAGAATTAGGATACGTAATTTAAAAAAAGCGAAGAAAAGAAAACTGCAATAGGTTAAAATGAATTATAATACAATAGGTTAATTGAATAATAACTAAAAGGAAAATAATTACAAATAGATTAAAAAATTACCCATTTAGGTAATTATTTTTCAAATCGTTCAATTTAGTAAATAATCTTCCTAACTCCCTCTATTTGAAAAAAAAAAAAAAAAAAAAAAAAAAACTCAATCAACCCCTGTTGATTTAATAGTACATGGTTGTATAAGGAGTGTGTGCTTGGTTGTTTTACGCCTGTATAAGACCTTCTATGTACTCTATATGCTCGTTATAGGGCATCCAATGGTAGGTTATACACCCATATAGAGGTATAAAATCATTTAAAAATTAAAAATGTAATACGCCCATATTCATCTAATCTAACTTATAATAAACGAGTACAAATAATGACACATGGCATTCTCTCTTTAACTTCATAAATTTAATTTATAATTATTTAATAAATTTCTTTTAATATTAATATTAATAACTAATATATAGATACCATTTATTTTTATCCTTATCTTTATCTAATATTAATAAATAACTTTAATTTTGCAATTTAGACCCTTTGTTTTTTTTACTTTTAACCCAAAGTTTTTCATCTTTTGCAATTTAAAAAAAAAGTTGGGATTAAAGATGAAAAACTTTGGGTTAAAAGTAAAAAAAAAACCAAAGGGTCTAAATTGCAAAATTGAAGTTATTTATTAATATTAGATAATGATAGGGATAAAAATAAATGATATCTATATATTAGTTATTAATATTAATATTAAAAGAAATTTATTAAATAATTATAAATTAAATTTATGAAGTTAAGGAGAGAATGCCATATGTCATTATTTGTAGTATTTTATTATAAGTTAGGTTAGATTTTGGTCCACCATGCTTATCATCTTTCCCAAGTTATTTGTCACCGCAACATGCGTGTGGGGTTCATCAAATTTTTCGTATATTTTTCCCGTTTGACTGGTCCGTCGCAGCGCATCTATTTTTCTCCGTTTAACAAGTTCTGTAGGTCCCTTTTCTCGGAGGATCGAGAACAAACCTAAACCTTGTTATACTAACCCACTAGCGAGTGCGGAATCCAAGCTAGTAGGCAAACCGGAATGAAGTAAGAACAAACACAAGAACACACAAAGTTCACCGATTAACACCACTGTATTAATACGTATGAAGGTTCCGGTTACAAGCACAATGTTTACAAAACCAAAGATGTAAACTCTCAAGTGTGTGTGTGTGTGATTTCAGCAGAATGCTCTCAAGCTCTCTAACTCTTGTCTGTGTGCTTCTATCTAACACTAACACACTGCATGGGTATTTATACCCATACATAGCAGGTCTGGTCGAAGGACTCGATAGATGGTCCGAAGGATCATCTATCGATGACAGGGAGCTCGAACGATCAGCATGGACATCGAAGGATCATCCTTCGATGTCTAATGGTTGAACTATGGTCGAACCATATCTTTCGAGCACCTCGAAGGATCAGTTGTATCCTTCGAGGCTATCCTTCGATCCAGACAACATCATGTTGTCCAAGTCAAACTAGGAGGATAGTTGACTTGGTCAACTTACAGACTGACTTTGGACATCGTTTACATACAGACCGAATACAGACAAAGTACAGACACAAGTGCACCAACAAACTCCCCCTTGGCTGTAGCTTTGTCTTTATCTTCTATAGTTGCAGACTCGTCTTGAACTTCGACGGTCTTTGGTCTTTGAGTTACCAAAACTCTGATGTCCTTTCAAGTCTTCAATGTCGGAGGATCTTCAAAGTCTTCACGCCTTGAAAGCAGAGAGTGTATCAACAAACTACCCGTATCATGTAGGAAGTGTGTTGACAAACTCCCCCTTAACATAAGCTCCCCCTTGAGTTATGCTCGTGAATGGACTTTATCTTTATGAAGTGAGATCCTTGTGGTGTTGAGGATGGTCAGCGGCTACTCGATCATCTTCATCAGTTGAGTGCCTTCTCGTCGTGTCTTCATTCCAAAGCTTGTCATCGACCATGTTCTCCTAGCCTTTAGAATCTGCACATGCAAGAGATCTAAACGCGTAATGAGAACAACTGCTTGGAACATAGTATAAGCAAATGACACACGAATGACCATGTCACAATCAAACACCGTCCGACAGTTTGAAAGTTTAATAAATTTTTCAATTTTAGTCTTTAACTTTCAAAACATGCAAATTTCGACCGTTTATGAAGATTTAGTCAGTTCGGTTTTCGTTCAGGTTTCACGTAACGAAGACTCGAGCTCCAACATCGTATGATCGAAAATAAAGTAGAAAGAAAATCTTTTTGGCTTTTATAAAGTTTATATTAAAACACTCCTAAAATCTTTTTGGTATATTTGAAAGTAAAAGACAACAATTTAAAATCCTTTGAGTGTTATCAAACGACATCACCGCTAATGTCGTGCTGATATGCACCAAACGACGAAACTGTTTAAAAGAAGCAATAAAAGTTACGCAGTAAATAAATAAATATATACAGACATTCTTTTTGTGAGTTTCGAGGGTAAGAGAATCATATCAGTGTACGGTCATGCCAAAACACTCTTGTTGTTCAGTTAGTTAATATTAAAATAAGCATCCTATAACAATTATCGGTATTGTTGTCCACTTAAGCTCAACTTATCAGATGTAATCATGTTTAGAGGATACGTTAATGTATGATTTATACTTACCAACCGGTGTTCATCCACATCACGACACATTCCCGTATCAAGGTATGCACGAGAGTTCATCTTACCGGTGAGTATACCGATTATCATCTGTTTGACCGTATAAATTGTGAGATACTCACTTATTTTGATTTGAAAAAAGTCCTTTGTGATATAATCACTTATTGATAAGGAACTTGATTTTCGTATGCATGAGGGCACAGGTGCAAGTCCGTGAACAGGTCAGTACTTCCGTACAGCAGAGAGACGAACTTGACACCCGGATAAATGTGATATTTTATCACTTATTTGATTTGGACATGTGATTGTTTATCACTTATTGAGGTCGAATGCAGTATGTAGTATGTACACGTATGTATAGTATCATGGAAGATCTAGACTTGCGTCCCCGTTATTTTTCGGTAAAAGATACAACCATGATACCCAGATGATAAGCAGCATAAAGACCGAATATCTCAGAACCTCGGCAATCTATCAAACGAAATTTCGGTACTAAGACCATATGCCAATGAATGGTTCCCACCTGATCTTCAGTCGATTAAGATTTATATCACCCTGCACACTTTAAAATGATTGTGAGCCTACCGATACATCTTATATAGAGCTGCTTATCGTTTTTCATTTAAGGTTTAAAGAGGTTTGGATAGACCACTGATGTACTATCATTTTCTCTTTTGCTCTCCAGGAAACTCATTTTTGTTTTTCTATTGTTTTTGTGTTTTTGAAATTTTTCGATGTTTTTGGATTTTCCGATTTTTGGATTTACTCCCCCTAAAATCAATAAACTAAGACAAATTTAAAAACACAAAGGTATTTATAAAAATGATTTTCCGATGTTGGTTTACTCTTGCTTGACCTTAATGCCATTTACCAATAATAAGAAGTCAAATCTAGATTTGTCAAAAGCTTTGGTAAATAAGTCGGCACGTTGGTCATCGGTGTGGACCTTAACAACATCGATTAGCCTTTTCTCAAAGCAATCACGTATGAAGTGATATTTGATTTCGATGTGTTTGGTCTTTGAATGCTGCACAGGATTTTTAGTGATATCTAAAGCAGCAGAATTATCAACGTATATAGGAGTAGTTAGGAATTCAAAACCGTAGTCCCGCAATTGTTGTTGGATCCAAAGAACTTGTGAACAACAACTTGAGGCAGCAATGTATTCAGCTTCGCATGTTGATGTAGCGACACACGTTTGCTTCTTGCACTGCCATGTGACTAGGCGATTTCCTAAAAACTGACATCCAGCCGTTGTGGATTTGCCGTCGATTTTACATCCGCCAAAATCAGAATCACTGAATGCGACCAAGTCAAAGTTATTATCCCTAGGATACCACAGACCGGTGTCGGGGTAAGCCTTCAAATAACGAAAAATCCTTTTGACAGCTGCAAGATGTGAGGCCTTCGGATTAACTTGATATCTGGCAAGTAGGCACGTTGGGTACATTATATCTGGCCTTGATGCTGTGAGGTACATAAGGGATCCGATCATCGCGCGATAGTATGAAGGGCTAACAGATTCACCCTTCAAGTCAGGAGTTATTCCGTGATTAGTTGGCAGTGGGGTACCAATGGGCGTTGCATCGGACATCTGGAACCGGCTCAAGATGTCTCCAACATATTTAGTCTGATGGATGAATATCCCAGACTCCGTTTGTTGCACTTGTAGGCCCAAAAAGAAATTCATTTCCCCCATAGCACTCATCTCGAACTTATCCTGCATGATGCGCTCGAAATTCCTACACAAAACATCATTAGTAGAACCAAAAATAATATCATCAACATATACCTGTACCAGAAGAAGATCTCCATCTTGTTCTTTGATGAAGAGAGTACAATCGATAAGACCTCGTCGAAAACCGTTCTCCAGCAGATATGTAGATAAGGTTGCATACCAAGCTCGTGGCGCTTGATGAAGACCATAGAGAGCTTTGTTGAGCAACCAAACCCGATCGGGATGGACAGGATCTTCAAAACCTGGAGGCTGTTCGACATATACCTCTTCTTCAACCACACCATGTAAAAATGCACTTTTGACGTCCATCTGGTAAACCTTGAATCCTTTGAATGAGGCATAAGCCAGAAAGATCCGAATAGCTTCCAGACGTGCAACAGGTGCATAGACTTCGTTATAGTCGATCCCTTCTATCTGACGAAAACCTTGAACGACTAAACGAGCTTTATTCCGAATAACCACTCCACGGTCGTCTTTCTTGCATTTGAAGACCCATCGAGTGCCAATCTTCTTGTAATTCTCAGGCTTTTCAACAAGCTTCCAAACACCAAGCTTGTGAAATTGCTGTAATTCTTCTTGCATGGCTTCAACCCAGGCACTATCTTTCAATGCTTCTTTCCACGACTTTGGTTCTTCTTGTGACACGTAACACGCGAAGGACCAGTCATTTTGTTGACCAGATTCTCTTATAGCTGAATACAAACTAGCATTCCGGTTGTTTCTCAGCTGATTACGCGTCTGCACACCGCGATGGACATCTCCTATGATATTCTGCTGTGGATGGATATCGTGAATCCTCATTTCAGGATTATCTGGCACACGAGCATTGATACCCAAATTATTCAGATTAAGATCAACAACCAACTCCACACCAGGAATGTGGTTAGAGGTGGATGCATTCCCTTCAGCAGTATCTATATTCTGCGTATGAGGTGTATCACCAGAGGCACCTTGAACAGGAGCAGCTGGAGCTGAAGATCCTTCGGCTGCATCATGATATTCATCATCTTCAGAAGAGTCATTATAATCAGCAGCATCTTCAAAAACCTCATTTTGAACCATATTGTTGACTGACGAAGAAGCTTGAAGGTCAACAACAATAGGTCTAACCAATGGTGAGACAGCAGCGTTGTCACTTTCCAACAACATTCGAGCCGCTGCTGATTCTTCGTCAAAGGTTGGCAGATTGAAGGAGTCAAATAGCCCATCATAATCGAACATCCACGGATCACCCGGAGCCCTAACAGGACTCGTGTACCTTTGAACCCTAACTTCGCTCCATAGCTCAATCTTTTTGGTAGCTAGATTCCAAACACGAAAATTCGGAGTAGCATATCCAAGGAAGAAACCCTCGATAGCTCGTGCACCAAACTTTCCATCCGGCTCAATCATAGTACAAGGAGCACCAAACGGTTCAAGGTAAGAAAGATCCGGTTTCCTTTTCTGAAGGAGTTCGAAGCAAGTCTTGCCATGTCTCTTAACTGTAAGAACTCTGTTCAACGTGTAGCAAGCAGCCGATACAGCCTCCCCCCAGAATTGAATAGGGAGTTCCGACTCTACTAACATTGTTCTTGCAGTTTCAATAATAGTCCGATTCTTCCTCTCAGCGACACCATTTTGTTGTGGAGTATAACGAGAACTGTACTCATGAAGAATGCCTTTAGAAGTACAAAACTCATCCATAACTTGATTCTTGAATTCAGTTCCATTGTCGCTTCGGATCCTTTTCACTTTCAACGTATAGAGATTCTCCAACATTGTAAGAAGATCCTTGAGGATGCCAGGAGTTTCACTCTTGTGTGCCATAAAAGATACCCAAGAAAATCTAGAGTAGTCATCAGTAACTACTAAACAATAAGCATCACCAAACGTTGTCTTGTGCTTCATAGGTCCAAAAAGGTCCATATGAAGACGTTCGAGAGGCATGCTGACAGTGTTGATTTTCTTCAAAGGGTGAGACTTCTTTGTTTGCTTCCCCTTTTGGCACGAGACACAGATATCTTGCAAATGAAAACTTCTCACAGGCACACCATTCACAAGATTATTTTTCACCAAATGGTTCATTTTTCTCAAGTGAATGTGTCCCATTCTTCTGTGCCAAGATATAGACTCCTTTTCTGTGGCTTTTGAGACAAAACAAGTGACTTGTGCAGATGTTGTAATCGCCTGGCTCATGTCGAGAATATAAAGGTCATTAACTCTCGGAGCCGATAAGAGAATCCATTCTTGTGGAATTTTGAATCCAGGTTTCAGCACATAGCAGCCAGCATCATCAAAAAACACAAAGGATTTTAGGAGTGTTTTAATATACCAAAAAGATTTTAGGAGTGTTTTAATCCGATTTTGATAGATTGCCGAGGTTCTGAGATATTCGGTCTTTATGCTGCTTATCATCTGGGTATCATGGTTGTATCTTTTACCGAAAAATAACGTGGACGCAAGTCTAGATCTTCCATGATACTATACATACGTGTACATACTACATACTGCATTCGACCTCAATAAGTGATAAACAATCACATGTCCAAATCAAATAAGTGATAAAATATCACATTTATCCGGGTGTCAAGTTCGTCTCTCTGCTGTACGGAAGTACTGACCTGTTCACGGACTTGCACCTGTGCCCTCATGCATACGAAAATCAAGTTCCTTATCAATAAGTGATTATATCACAAAGGACTTGTTTTCAAATCAAAATAAGTGAGTATCTCACAATTTATACGGTCAAACAGATGATAATCGGTATACTCACCGGTAAGATGAACTCTCGTGCATACCTTGATACGGGAATGTGTCGTGATGTGGATGAACACCGGTTGGTAAGTATAAATCATACATTAACGTATCCTCTAAACATGATTACATCTGATAAGTTGAGCTTAAGTGGACAACAATACCGATAATTGTTATAGGATGCTTATTTTAATATTAACTAACTGAACCATTCTTGCGGAAAATCATTTTTGTAAATACCTTTGTGTTTTTAAATTTGTCTTAGTTTATTGATTTTAGGGGGAGTAAATCCAAAAATCGGAAAATCCAAAAACATCGAAAAATTTCAAAAACACAAAAACAATAGAAAAACAAAAATGAGTTTCCTGGAGAGCAAAAGAGAAAATGATAGTACATCAGTGGTCTATCCAAACCTCTTTAAACCTTAAATGAAAAACGATAAGCAGCTCTATATAAGATGTATCGGTAGGCTCACAATCATTTTAAAGTGTGCAGGGTGATATAAATCTTAATCGACTGAAGATCAGGTGGGAACCATTCATTGGCATATGGTCTTAGTACCGAAATTTCGTTTGATAGATTGCCGAGGTTCTGAGATATTCGGTCTTTATGCTGCTTATCATCTGGGTATCATGGTTGTATCTTTTACCGAAAAATAACGGGGACGCAAGTCTAGATCTTCCATGATACTATACATACGTGTACATACTACATACTGCATTCGACCTCAATAAGTGATAAACAATCACATGTCCAAATCAAATAAGTGATAAAATATCACATTTATCCGGGTGTCAAGTTCGTCTCTCTGCTGTACGGAAGTACTGACCTGTTCACGGACTTGCACCTGTGCCCTCATGCATACGAAAATCAAGTTCCTTATCAATAAGTGATTATATCACAAAGGACTTTTTTCAAATCAAAATAAGTGAGTATCTCACAATTTATACGGTCAAACAGATGATAATCGGTATACTCACCGGTAAGATGAACTCTCGTGCATACCTTGATACGGGAATGTGTCGTGATGTGGATGAACACCGGTTGGTAAGTATAAATCATACATTAACGTATCCTCTAAACATGATTACATCTGATAAGTTGAGCTTAAGTGGACAACAATACCGATAATTGTTATAGGATGCTTATTTTAATATTAACTAACTGAACAACAAGAGTGTTTTGGCATGACCGTACACTGATATGATTCTCTTACCCTCGAAACTCACAAAAAGAATGTCTGTATATATTTATTTATTTACTGCGTAACTTTTATTGCTTCTTTTAAACAGTTTCGTCGTTTGGTGCATATCAGCACGACATTAGCGGTGATGTCGTTTGATAACACTCAAAGGATTTTAAATTGTTGTCTTTTACTTTCAAATATACCAAAAAGATTTTAGGAGTGTTTTAATATAAACTTTATAAAAGCCAAAAAGATTTTCTTTCTACTTTATTTTCGATCATACGATGTTGGAGCTCGAGTCTTCGTTACCTGAAACCTGAACGAAAACCGAACTGACTAAATCTTCATAAACGGTCGAAATTTGCATGTTTTGAAAGTTAAAGACTAAAATTGAAAAATTTATTAAACTTTCAAACTGTCGGACGGTGTTTGATTGTGACATGGTCATTCGTGTGTCATTTGCTTATACTATGTTCCAAGCAGTTGTTCTCATTACGCGTTTAGATCTCTTGCATGTGCAGATTCTAAAGGCTAGGAGAACATGGTCGATGACAAGCTTTGGAATGAAGACACGACGAGAAGGCACTCAACTGATGAAGATGATCGAGTAGCCGCTGACCATCCTCAACACCACAAGGATCTCACTTCATAAAGATAAAGTCCATTCACGAGCATAACTCAAGGGGGAGCTTATGTTAAGGGGGAGTTTGTCAACACACTTCCTACATGATACGGGTAGTTTGTTGATACACTCTCTGCTTTCAAGGCGTGAAGACTTTGAAGATCCTCCGACATTGAAGACTTGAAAGGACATCAGAGTTTTGGTAACTCAAAGACCAAAGACCGTCGAAGTTCAAGACGAGTCTGCAACTATAGAAGATAAAGACAAAGCTACAGCCAAGGGGGAGTTTGTTGGTGCACTTGTGTCTGTACTTTGTCTGTATTCGGTCTGTATGTAAACGATGTCCAAAGTCAGTCTGTAAGTTGACCAAGTCAACTATCCTCCTAGTTTGACTTGGACAACATGATGTTGTCTGGATCGAAGGATAGCCTCGAAGGATACAACTGATCCTTCGAGGTGCTCGAAAGATATGGTTCGACCATAGTTCAACCATTAGACATCGAAGGATGATCCTTCGATGTCCATGCTGATCGTTCGAGCTCCCTGTCATCGATAGATGATCCTTCGGACCATCTATCGAGTCCTTCGACCAGACCTGCTATGTATGGGTATAAATACCCATGCAGTGTGTTAGTGTTAGATAGAAGCACACAGACAAGAGTTAGAGAGCTTGAGAGCATTCTGCTGAAATCACACACACACACACTTGAGAGTTTACATCTTTGGTTTTGTAAACATTGTGCTTGTAACCGGAACCTTCATACGTATTAATACAGTGGTGTTAATCGGTGAACTTTGTGTGTTCTTGTGTTTGTTCTTACTTCATTCCGGTTTGCCTACTAGCTTGGATTCCGCACTCGCTAGTGGGTTAGTATAACAAGGTTTAGGTTTGTTCTCGATCCTCCGAGAAAAGGGACCTACAAGTTCGAACAACGCGCGAGTCCTGGATTGACTTAGTTATTTTTTTCTATGATTTACGTTTCGGTTTAATTTCTCTGCAACGAGCGTTCGTGATTCAAAGATTTTGCGTATGCTTTTCGCACGACGTTGTTTTTTTCGTTTTTATTTAATTTGTTTTTACGAGTTTTTCCGGTGTTGGTGGTCGCTGACAGTGGTATAGCATTGATACTACTTGACACAGTTTTATAACAACCGCTGCAACGCAGGGGCTTAATACTAGTATGTGAATAAAAAAGAGTTAATTACATAGTTAGTCCTTGTGGTTTGCACAAAATAACATACTTAGGTACTAATAGTTTAAA
Source organism: Helianthus annuus (assembly GCF_002127325.2). Taxonomy (NCBI): domain Eukaryota; kingdom Viridiplantae; phylum Streptophyta; class Magnoliopsida; order Asterales; family Asteraceae; genus Helianthus; species Helianthus annuus. Next base: position 26,809,883 of record NC_035447.2, read on the forward strand.
ATCATCTTCTAGGGGTATTAACTTTTTATTTTGTAACGTTTGGATGTATTAACTTCTAGGGTATTAACATAGTTAGTCTCTGTGATTTGCATAAAATAACATACTTAGGTACTAATAGAATGTGATTTTAAACCTACAAATAATGTTAATACCTCAAACGTTACAAAATGAAAAATTAATACCCTAAAATGTGATTTTAAACAATTGATACCTGAGTATGTTACTTTGTACAAACCATAAGGACTAACTATGTAATTAACTCTTATACAGATAGCAATATCCTTTAGATATTATTGTGTGTACATTATTTTTTATTGTGGAAATCATTATTATACAATATATTCACGGATAAATAAGTCAGGATAATCTTGTCCATAACCCACAATGACCTAATCCACAAGAAACAAGCAAGAAATTTCCTTGTTTTCCACAAAAAACCCCATTCATTTCCAACCACGTTTCAATCACTACCTTCTCCACCAGTTTCTTGCGACCTTCATTGACAGCTGACCTAAAAGGCATACATACACGCACATACTTATTTACTTATTATAAAAGCCACAATCTCCATTCTCCAATTCTTCAAACTCATAAGCTTCTCTCAGTCTTACACTCTTACAACACTAAAGTTCCTATTCTTCACTTCCATAACATTTCATTTCACCAAAAAAAAAAATATTATCTTTAACTAGTAACCATGACCTTCATGATACCTGAATTCATCCAATACTTATTCTCCCAAATACTATTCAACATGATCATGTACATCCAAATAGGGTTTTTCTTGGGTGATTCCAACATTCAAGTTGAAAAGAAGCACCAACAACCCAAATTATCAAAAAGATCACCTTCATTTAAATACAGAAGCATGCATGGAAACGAAGTGGAGATGGTGATGGGGAACTTGGGGATTTTTTGCAATTCCAAAGGTGGGGACTTTCCGAAAAGAATAAATAGTGATGATCTTTTTAACATGTTTGAGCAAGAACATCCTAGATTGGATGAAGTGAAGGAAGCTTTTGATGTGTTTGATGAGAATAAAGATGGGTATATTGATGCAAGAGAGTTGAAGAGAGTTCTTTCTGCTTTGGGATTGACTGATAAAGTAGATATGGATGACTGCAAGAAGATGATTAGAGTGTTTGATGATAACAATGATGGTAGAATAGATTTTGGTGAGTTTGTGAAATTTATGGAAGGCACATTCTGTTGAATTAAATTCCTACCCATTCAGTACATACAAAACCGTAATAAAACGATTATTCTTTTCTTATAATTTCAAAATCTAACAAAAAAAAGTTCAACAAATACATTAAATGGGGGTGCCGTCCACAAACAAGTATTTGAGAGCTTCCTAACGACACTACTAGAAAACTGATAGGATACCTACGCCATTTTCCGTTGAAAATGCGTAGTAAACAATTCTTTCCGACAGATTTCCCACAAAAAGTAATGGTAGGCAAACCACTCGTGAGAAACATCACTACAATGCATTTCCCACAAAACGTCCCATTCATTTCCTCCAAAATTGTTTGTGGAGATTTTCCTACGCGTTTCACACGAATAATATTTTATTTCATTTCTTATGGATTTCCTTCAGAACTTATGATTTATGAGATTCCATTGTAGCCTAAACCTATACTTTGGTCATCTAAGAAACTGACTTGCATAATTAACTCAACAATGGAATCTGAGTTTGTAGCATTAGCAACAGCTGGCAAAGAAGCTTAGTGGCTAAGAAACTTGATTTATGAGATTTCATTGTAGCCTAAACCTATATCAAGAATATCTATTAAATATGATAGTGTTGCTACCTTGGCTAAGGCCTATAGCCAAGTGTATAATGGGAAGTCTAGACACTTAAGTCTTAGACACAACATGATTCGTGAGCTTATTGCATGGGGTGATTTCGATGGAGTTTGTGAGAACTCAACAGAATTAACCGACATTTAACCAAAGAGTTATCTAGAGATCTTGTGTATAAGGCGGCTGTAGGTAGAGGTGTACAAAAAAACCGGTTTTAGAACCGAACCAGTGGTTGTAGACTGGTTAGGGATTTTAATCTTCGAAACCGGTTATAAAAAACCGGTTTAAACCAGTAAAACCCTTTTTTTTTTGCATAAACCGGTAAAAAACTGACCCTAACCGGTTGGATCGGTTATTGTTTTGACTAAAAAAAACCGGTTAGTAACCGAAACTGGTTATAATAAAAACCGGTTTTTGATTTTGATGAAAAGAACCAGTTCGGTTAAAAACCAAACCGGTTATTAAAAAAAGCCGATTTGTACACTTCTAGCTGTAGGGATGTGATTAAAGTCCACATGAAATTTCTCGTGTTAAGATACCCAATTCGTACCTATATGAGCATGAAGTTTAGTCACTTTAAGAAGCTAGAACTTGGCTTTGATATGTTCATTGAAGGATAGGATACAGACTAGTAAAAATAGTGTCAAGAAAGAAAATAAGAGTATGTAAACTTGTGTGCATATTATCTTCAAGTATTCACTATGAATAGAAATGGTTCATCCTTAGCAACACTCCTATATTCGAACATTTGGAATATGTAATATACTAATGTGAAATTCAATCGTCACGATATTTCATTTATGCAGAAATTTGATTGGTGTGAATTTGTTTAAGTTAATAAAGGATTACGCTAGAATGGGAGAGGATTGTCAGATATTTAGTATAATTGGGACAAACTGGGTGACCAAAAGGAATTATAATATACATCGAACGAGTTAGGTAGTGCGGGAGTACACACTTGTTCGGGTGGTTATAACTCAAGTGTTCGGACGGCGCACCGAATGGTGTTTCAAGGGGGCACGCCCATTTGGCGAGGGTCCGGAGGTAGTGCCCCTAGAAGCAGGGTCCAAGGGGCGGCAGCCAAATGCGGTGTCTAAAGGGCATAGCCCCTGGAATTTAATTTCTGTGCCCTTTGGACACCAACAGGGGTTGCCGCCCTTTGGACATTATTTCCGAAAATTTTTATTTTGATTAAATTGCTTTATAAAAAATCTGTAGAAATTTAATTTTACAGAATTTGGATTATTTTCTAAATAAAAAATAAGGCATTTTGAGCCTTTTTATTAAAAATTAAAAGATAACTGCCAAAAGACAGTTACTAATCCCTAACCCAAAATTCGTATCAGTTTCTTGGTTACAATTCAACTGGTTCATACGATTTCACAAAAAAAAAAAAAACATGCCATTGTTCGATTTCTCAATCAAAGTTATATCCGATTTAATTATCGGGAGAACCATCAAAATAATTTCATCTGAAAGTGATTACATGCCTTTCTGATTATCCGTGTTTACAAAATTCTCCAACATTAAACGGTCACAATCATCACCAAAGTCTTCCCCTGATCCGCTGAGGCCTCACCGAGTTACAGTGAAAAAAGAAACCCTGGGGGTGGTATTATCTGTCGTGCCCGGGTCTATCCAACCCTTCCCCGGACTCGACTCCCTTGCCCCTAGGTGACTCATGTGGAACTTGAATAATTAACAAACTTTAACCCCGTTCTACGTTGTTCAATTGTTGTAGTTAAATTCACTGTCGAAGAAGAGTACTGCTCATTGAAGAAATTGGTTTGGATAATTTTATGTTTTGTGATTTATTTTATATTTCTGGTAATTCGTTTGTACACAATATTTTAGTACATTTTTCTACAGCCTTTAATAGTTACTTTCTAACTGAAAAAGGTTAATTTTTCCTACTGTTTTTTTCTTCATATTTCAGCGAATTGACTAAACTTGTTTGGCTGCTAACTTCGTAATGATTTTCACACATATAAAATGAAAATTATCATCACCCTTGACGTATGGTTTAAGTGTATTGGTAAACAATGTTGACCCATCTTTTAAGCTTTGACCATGATGAAGACCCCATCCATTCATTTTAAGTACTATATAAAATAAGAGGAGAGAGACACCAAATAAATACTGTAATTGATAACTAATCAACTTCTAACCTTCGCATAAATACAATTATACAAGGTTCAAGGTAGAATTCAACAAAGGTGTCTCTCCTATATCGTTTTTTTATATTATAAAATACAAGGTTCAAGGTAATATGGGTATATGAAATGTTATATTAGAAACACTAGGTTAAAACCCCGTGTATAATACGGATTGAATAAAATAAATATACTTAATAATGAAGATTAAAATATTATAAAACAGTTTTTATGATAAGATATTATTGAGTTTTTTAATTAAAATTTTAAATTTGAATCCGAAAGTAATATATTAGCAAACTTAATAAATAAACCGAAAGTTAATAACAAACCCAACCGTGAAATCAAACAGATGACCATTTTGATCGGTTTTACGGTTTTAATTGAATTATGAACATCCTTAGTAATAACTAATAAGGTTCTTTGTGTTTTTTTATAACGTAGTGTAATTAAGTTATTAAAATACTTTTTGAAAATAATGTAAAACCACAAAGTTTGAAACATATATTTTGTATTTATAAAGATATAAGTTAATTAGTTTTATTATATATCTAGAGTTTGAACTTGGGTTATAAACACGATTAAATTAGTATTTAGAGATAATGAATATACTATATATACTTTACATATTATAAAATCATAATTTCCTGCTTATCTCTTATTTATTAAATATTTCATTTCTTAAATATTTCTTTTATTATATCTTCTTATTAATAACTATTTAATATTTCATTGATCCAACTACGTGTCCCCATAGGTATAAAATCCGATAGAGAGTGAAATAAGAGGGGAAATAAAATCTTCAGCTCACTAAATTATAACATATGACGCAAAATGACGATGACGACGACAACAACAACAATAATTTATGCAGTTTGGTAGATATTTTGTAGGAACAGTCATGGTGGCGTTAGGCTATAAGCTGGTTATCTTTTATGTATATGGCTTATCACTTATTGTTGATGCATATTTGTGGATGCGACTCGGTTCGGTTCGACAACGTTACAAAGTGAAGACCGAGGTCAAGATATCCTGTTATCTTGACCCGGTACGACGTTTATTACGTATTAGATGTAAAACAGTTGCGCATGTGCTTCTGTTAGTTGTTTGTGTTACAAGTCTTGTTGTTTATATAACATTCTTCAAGTTTGTATGTCTGCAGCTATACCCACGAAAGACCATGGCAATATGAGTGTTCCCTAAGAACATGTGCATGCGAAGAACATCATTCGTCCTTCATGGTTCGCTGATTGTTGCCCGTGAAAGACCATCATCTTTCATGGTTTGGGTTGTTCATGGGTATGTCAACGAACAACCCACAATGTTTCATGGGTTTGATGTCTTTCATGGGACAATTTACTGGGCCTTAGGTATTTCGTAAGGTGCATGTGGCCCAATACCTTTTTCGTATAGTTACAGATGACTTTGGCTATAAAAGGACTTGTTTGACACAACTAGTGACAAGAGAGCACAGAGAGTCTGTCCAAACATTGTGTGTATGTGTTTGTACTTGTTCTCTTCATATTAATCAAGATAGTGAATTTTTGGTTACTTGTGTTTGTTATACTTTGCTTTGGTTGCATTCTTACGTGGATTCCGCACTCGTAAGTGTGTTGTATAAACAAGGAAGTAAGTTTCTTGATCCACCAAGTGGACCTACAAGTGGTATCAGAGCATTGACTCTCTTCCTTGTTAAAACCAAACTTTATCTTGTGTTTTTGAAATTTTTCTTGAAGGTTTTTCTGAAAGTTTATGTGTTTTTGAAAGTAAAATGGTTTAAAACGGTTGAAAAACTTGTTGTTTGCTTAAAATTTTTACGAAAACCTTGTTTAAATACATGGAGACATGTTAGTATAGGGTTTTTCTTAAAATTCTTTGCAAAATCTTGTTTCGCCATATTTTCCGGTGAGGTGTTTGGCTGGAAAACTCACCGGAATATTCCCTTTTGTTGAGAAATTAACTTTCAAATTTTTCTATAAGTTGATTTTCGTACATTTGCATTTTGACTATATATATTAGGATATCTACGAACCTTCTTTTCTTACTCAGAAACAAGATTCTCCTTAAAAAGGAAACCTTTCACCAACTTTTCAACGAAGAACCCATTTGCAGTGTTTCATTTTGGTGAAGAACCTTATTTTGTCCTATTCGGGCTTCACAAGTATCCACACTCACGAAACATTTAGTTTCACGAAAGATCCAGACATTCTTCATGGGTTGCAATTTTGAAAACTTTCATTCTCACGAAATACTTAACCCACGAAGCATAGATTTCGTCTGTTTTGGAATTGGGCTTCATCTTCACGAAACACATAGTTTTTCATCTGATCTGGTTTATCAATTGGGCCTATTCATCAAATCTTTATCTGGGCTTATTCTTACGTGGAGTGGAAAGTTGAATTGGGCCTTACGAAACTTAAGGTTCTTCATAGGTTTCTTAAGGCCCAACACACAATATTTTTCGTGGACTTATTTATCGGGCTGATTTTTCGTGGAGTTAAATCAACGAAACATTTGTTATTCGTGGTCTTGTATTTTTTGTGGTCCCTAGTCTTTTCACAGTAGCATCACAGTTGTTTCACAATTGTTTGTTTTCAATCAAATATGAGTACAAATCCTTGGGATTGGAGTGAAAGCTCGAGTACAAGTCAAGATCCTTCACAATGGATAAAATCTTTAATGCCTCAAAAACCGATTACCGCTAGTCAATGGGCATGTGTTGCTAATCAAAATTAGAGTATTCAAAACCTTCTCATAAGCAAGAATGAATCTGGAAGCAACAATCGTCCACCAAAGTTAAATCACATGAAGCGATTATACATCATGGAAAAGTCGCTTTCATACGTATGTTCTAGGTCAAAATACCGAGTTGTGGACATGCTTTACTACACCATACAATGAAGCTCTCGAAGAAGCAGGCTTCGATCCACTTACTTTGGCAGGAATGGTGGAAAGTGATAAGAAGGCTTATGATCTTGAGAAGAAGGCCTTTGCTATCCTTGCTAAAGCACTTCGTAAGGATATTTATCATCAATTCGCGTATTGTACCACTACAAAGAATTTGTGGGATGTCTTGGAAGCTAGAGGGGAAGGAAATGCAGCAACAAGAAAGATCCGTCGTGATCTTTTAAAGAAGGAGTTTGAAGGATTTTTGTTCATGGAAAATGAAACACTAAACGACATGGCTACCCGGTTCTATCATTTGCTTAGTGAGATGCACTCATACTATAACGACTCACACAAAAACATCCTAAACATGTTCCGTAAGTATAAACCCGGATCCTGATATAACAACTCTTATTAAAAATACTATTTCTTATTTTAATGTAACAAAAAGGAAACCCTAATTGAGAAACCCAAGTAATTCTACATTAACCCTAAAATTTTCAGAACAATCGGAATCAGGATCAGGGCCCCTAAAACTCAGGGGGGGTAAACCCTAGTCGGTAATATCCTTACAGTTTGCTGTAGGAATTGAATTACGTCGAAATCTGACTCACCAAAGCTATAAAAGACACGCACATACTCTACCCTAGAAGTGACCTGTCGCGCCACGCGACAGGAATAAGAGGACCCCCCCGCGTGGCGCGAGGGGGACGGTTTTCCAGCTATAAATAGAGGACTTTGGGACTGGCTTCTGTGCGTTGGTTCGACGAAGAAATTCGCTTCAGGCACCGATTTCTATTCTGTTTATCACAATTAACACACACGGATCACTAATCGACGCCGCAATCAGGGTATTAGCACAATCGCTGCTACGATTCATTTTCCGACGATCAATATATCCAATGGATGTTTAAGTGCCGCCCACATTAGGGTTATACTTTGTCGTTCGTCGTTAATTCGATGGATGAAGTATCGCACTTTGTCGTTCGTTGTGAGAATTTGATCTCGTGAGTTATCGTAAATGCTGGATTGATTACTAACCCAGAATTGTGTGCTTGTTATTAAACTTAGGATAAAAAGGCTAATCAGTAGGCTAGGCTCTGCCTGTATAAATCTGCAATATATCAAGGCTTATCTGTAGACTAAACTTTAGCCGTATGAATCTGCATGATTATATGTGAGTCATTCTCTTTTTATCAAATGTTTTACAATACTCCAAATTACTTTCAAGAGTTATAATTACAGGGACTAAGTCGTGGATATCTTGAATTATTGGCTAGTGGGGTATTGTGCACATTACTAATTTTCTCCCAGTTAGGTTCATTGACCTACTTGGGATAATCACTGTTAGGTTCATTGACCTACAGGGATAATCATCACTATTTAGGTTCACTGATCTAATAGTGGTATGACCATTGTCACCATTGTGACAGAAAGCCAGATAAATAAAAGATATAAACCATTGTAATCGCTCTTATGTTGTAATTAATAACTACGCATCATTTTATGTAAATCGAATGATTCACTCAGTATTTCCCGCTGACAAAACCTTTTTAAAACGCGTTTCAGGTTTACAATAGATTGGAGTAAGGATTGGATCCGACACTGAAGGACTTCAAGAAGTGGCTTATTTTATTAATTAAATCAACTTAAGAAATATTGTTTTTGGGTTTATCCCGTATTAAAAGCTATCTTTGTAAAACATGGAATTTATTCCATCTATTTAAATAAAAATCCGGTGTTTCTAAAACTCTGATAATTTTCCTAACTCACGGTCCTGATGAAATTTCCGCTGCAATGTTTTTAAAATAATCACCGGTACCACTTGACTGCTCGCGACTTCCGATTCCGGCCAGGATGGGGTCGGGGGTCGTGACAGAAGGTGGTATCAGAGCTAAGCCACTGCTTTAAGCCTATAAGTGTTGTGATAATAATACTTAAGCTTAAATAAAAGAGTTAGGAGATTGCTATTAACTGGTAGCACATCTGATAGCATTTAGACTTGAACATAAGAAAAGATGCCTTAGTATAAACTAAGCCACTTGTTTAGAGCAAGTAGGTGTTATAATAATAATACCTAAGCTTAAACGAAAAATTAGAAACTTAATATTATCTGATAACACTTTGAATGATATTTAGACTCGAACTTAAGAATTTTGCCTTAAAATAAACTTTAAGGTAAATTACTTATATAAGTACAATATTGGTATTCCATAAAAATAACGACTAGCAAGCAATAGCATTTAATTGCTATTTGATATTACTTGGTCAAGAATAAAAATATATTATGGAAATATAAATTTCTTTGATTCTGGATAAAAGCCCTAATAAAAAGAGGCACTTTTTTTGAAAAGATACTGTTTATGGGAAATAGGAAATTCTCTCCGGCAAACCTGGGTATAGAGTAGCAGACTCTCTAGCTTGTCCGGATATACTGAAGTTACCTCTCCGGCAAGAACCGGGTAAGAAGGTAATTAATATGTCAGCAAGTGACAAGATTTCCCTAAAATAGTATCATGATCTGATATCTGACTGGTTTTTGAAAATATGAAATTGTTAAATACATTGACCTGATAAATGGAATGTTTATTTCCGCATGTGAAATATATGATTATATAGATATATATATCTATAAGGAATTCCAAAAGTCAATTTGGAATAAAGCACAAGCTTCTGTGTCTAGATTTCTTTATCAGGAATTTCTTTTCCAAAAGCAAACATTATTTCATTTGATTATCTGCCTAGTAACTTAAGCGACAATAATAACAATAGAAACCCATTAAGTTGGGATACCATTGAAAGTGAAAAGAATTTCTAAAGCATTACCATAAACTACTAACGCAAGTAAGAAGCATATAAAGTTGTGATAAGATACAAGAAAACACATGAAACTTAAAACGTCCATAGTCGTTGAAATATATCACACATAATTTCCAAGGCAAAGACCTTTGGAAAATAAATTGGGCAAGATGACACCAATGTTAATTCCGTCAAATAGAAGAACTACTAATTAAAAGGAAGCACTCTATCACGCAACCTGAATCTCGTTGAGGTACGTTATAATAAGTTTTCACACTATTAGTGCACAGACTAATCAGAGTCATAATTTTTATCACTACAAAAGGAGTCACATACTTTTGCAAATTCCCTATTTCATTATTCAATATTCCCTGATAATGTCACTTAACAACAGTTATCACACGAAATTCCGGATAGAAGTTCCTATACTTCTTTCGTTGAAATTTTGACTTTTGCATATAATAAATTAACTTTCGTGTTTCTACTTCCCAATTTGTCATCGTACCAGGAGGATTTATTTCATAGTAGCGAATATTGATTCATTTCATTTCTTAGTAAATCCTCACATGCACCGTTTGTTGTGCATATGATTCGTTTAAATTCTGAATTCCACTGGAGGGCTTCATTCTAACTTATCGTTTTATCCAAACTCAAATATCCTTTAGTTAGACTGGATTTTGGCACGGTGAACTGCATTATTGCTAAACAATGATTCTTAATATCGAGTCAATAAATTTTTGAAAAAATAAAAAAACTCAATTTTCTTTGGCATCCATGGTTTCTGTTATGACCATGTCCGAACTTTCTTATTTAAAATCGTTTTATTTAAACCGAGTTCAATTGTTGGAACTTGCTCGCATTACATATTCAATTCAAAGTTCCATATGATGAATTAAAACCATCATATTCAAAATAATCCTAACAAGCATTTCAATTCTCTTGAACTATAACATGCTTGTGTGATCCTCGATTTCACTAAATCATTTCTGTGAACACAAACACTTTGTGGTAATATTTTCACAAAATCTGAAGATTGCGCTAATCTCGGATTTAATTATTTATATTAAATCCACTTTGTTTCTATACAAGTAATCTTAAAACAATCATGTGCTCAGATAATGATATTCAAATTTATATTTCGGTATATCTCTTAATAATTATTACATATATCAATCAAACCTTTCATAATATTTATTGCTCTATCATCATTGATCGAAAAACAGTATATATGAATTTAATTGATTATATATGGAATTACCTAATTTACAAATATAGTATTACTATATTTTAAACCATTGAGGTGAAGAAATTATATTTGAGGTATACTTTTATTTAAAATTATTGTTTAGTTATTTATTATTGATAAATTTTATTAATAGTAGTAGTATTAAGATTATTTTTAAATACTAGGGTTATTATCAAAGGCAGATATTGGATAGCCTAGCCTTAGTTAGGCATGGACTGATCACCTATGCTTAAACAAGGCAGCACTAACCAATATTCACCATGATAAAGACTAGTTAAAATATATAAATTTAGTCATCATACTTAGTAAAATTTAATTATATATATATGAAAATATACTTTGGAGAAGACATACTTTCATAAAATAAAAGGGACAAATAAAAATATTATAAATAATAGTGATTTCTTTTACAAAATATACTAAAATATTTTGTAACTTCATTACGGAATTTTGTAATATATATATTACATAGAAAAAAATAAGTTATTTATATCTATTATGTATATTAAAACAATACATTTTGGTGCCACATGGCATAAGCTTAAACCATTCATTGCCACCTGGCATTCTATCATTCATTATTGAATGAATTTGAGCGGTAAACCACAAGCGCTTTTTTTTCCTTCTCACATTCCAAACCTAGACGTATCTTCCTCCACACACATCATTCTTACGCTCCTCTTCACGCCATTGCTTCTTCTTCTTCATCCCTTTTTTCCATTTTCTTTCATCCGTCTCACAATCTCATAATGAAATTGTAGTCCTGTTACCGATAATGAGATCAATCTCCTTCACGGATCTGTTTCTCTCCTCTTCGTCTCCTCTCATCACCTATTCTGTTCTAACCCTAAAATTGATGGGTTTTTGTTGAAGATTGAAGCACGTCTTCCTTCTTCTTCATTGCTATACTATTCAGGCGATACCATTGATGGCACCGTCAGAAGTCGGCTTAAATATCTCTCGGTTATAAAAGGATAATTTCGTACACAGAAAAATTAAAGAAATCAAAAGCCGAGTGGACTCCGTGAGTCATCAGCCTTCGATATTGATTCTTTGTTCCCCCTTTTATCAACCACAAACCCTAACAATTCATCTGCTTTTTTGATCGCTGATTGTTTTCGTTCGTGTCATATCCTACCAATCTCAGGTACTTTATTAAGATCATCATTCTGATTACTTACTTTATGATTTCCAGCAATTGTTATGCTTCGCGTTTTTCAATTATATAGTTTGGATTGATCGTTTACGTGTTTTGGCTTTGATTTTTCGTGATTTTGTTCGTCTGCTAGGGTTTTCTGGTGTTGATTGATCTGTGTTGTAACTGTATTATAGTTGGATTGGTATAATATAAGATATCTTGAAGGATGAGTTGTCATTTCGGTAATGCGGCTTAACATTATACGATGAGTAATTAAACAAGTTTGTGTTGTTTGGTATTTGAATCTTAGTTGTTTCGTAATCTCATGTCACTTGGTGCAATCGAGCAGCGTGTACAGGTGTATTTTTCATGTTTCTTTGTTTTATGGGTTCTTGACTTTGGAACAATCGGTTTGACCAGTTTTACGGATTTATTGGTTTCACCAAATTCACAATATCAACATTCAGTATTTGTATTTTCTAATCTTAAGAAGGCGATATAACATTCAGTCATCATGGGCTTTGTTAAAGTTATGTCGTTTTCTTTACAAAAAGAAGTATATGAATGTTCATATTGTTTGTCGCTTGATATTTTTGAAATTTGGTAGGTTGATCAGCTTAATGTTTATGTTGTTAAGGAGTTGCTTTCTTGATCTATCTGTCATTGTTATTTGTGGATTAAAGGGCTGTCATGGAGTGTGCCTTGGCCGAAATTGGCGTTTATCTTGAATCTTACAATTGATCTTAATCTTTGTTCGAGGTGTTTGCAGTGTTAGACGTACATGTGAATTGTATTGGAAGAACTCATCTGTGACGGTAATCTTAAGGGTAAACCCTTTTAATCTATATTAATTTTAATTTTTAGTGTACGTCAACTAATTTGGGTGAAAAGGTTTTAACTGCTTATGGCTGAGAGTCATACATTCAGTCTATGTGATCTTTAAATTTTAAATATATGATCCATTATGTATCTGATTTGGGTTATTTCGTATGCTAAACTTTACTAAAAATATATGATCCATTATGTATGACTAATGGATTATACTAGGTGGTTTCGAATCTGCAAGTGTTTGTTGTCTGTTTGTGAGAATGTGATAGCTTTTTAAGTGCCTGAAAGTGTTTGTGTGAATGCTTGATTGAGATCAATTGGCAAATTTAGATTGGTGTATTTGTTTTATTCTTTTATCAGTAAACTATATCTATCTTACACATTTAGTTGTGTCATTTTAATTTTAATTTTTCATCTATGTTAGCTTTTAAGTATCTATAATGTCTGTTTGCAAAAGATACTCTAATGTTTGTTTGTTGACTGTCTTGAGAGACCATTGGATTTGGTTTTGGGTTTTTTTCCCCTGTTTCTTTGCTTGCCACATTTATTCAATCTATGTGTGGCTGGTTATTCTGAGAAGAAACGAGGTTATTGTTTGATCGGCCTAGGTTACTGTTTGATACAGTTTGCACCTTAACCCCGTTATGATAGTTTTAATGTGCGTATATAGGGTTAAACGTGTGATTTAGTGTGTTAATGAGGTTTTATTTTCTGTAATTTTAGGAGATTTATATATATGTCATACAAACAGATGCCCGATTAGTTCAGAAGCCGAGAGGCAACGAATAATTCATTATCTGGAGGCAGCTTTCAAAAGACGAGTTTCGGAGGTATAAAACCGCAATAATTGATGACATTCTTAGATTGAATAAATGATTACATATTTCTTTGGTGACGTTGATGTTATGAAGTCTGTTTTGGTGGGCCATGATCGCGGTGTTTATTGGGCTTCGTTTCATTCCACTCTTCCGCTTATTGTCTCTGATGTTCATGACCACCAAGTTAAGATCTGGAGAATGAATGGTAAGATTTTGTTTCTTTGGGTTTTTACATAATAGCATTTTAATTACTCAAATACATAAGCGTGGCAGTGACCCCTAAACACATTGAGGGTTTTTCTTGAGATAATGCTACATATCTTGGCTGGGCCCATGTAAACGATTAGTTAAAGAACTAGAAAATCGAAAGGTCGGATTTGGTCATTTGCTTCCTTACTATTTCACTTAAACTGATTTGGTAATAGAGTGTATTTGGTGATTTGACAATTTGCTTACAAATGATTTGGTAAGAAACTGAGTTGGTGATACAAATTTTGTGATTTTCTTAAAACTGAGTATTAGGCGTTGAAGACTTAATGCTGGCATATTTTGGGGGTCTTCTTGACATCTACAACGACAATGACCCGTGTTCAGCTATAGGCAAAAAAATATGGACAACAATAAACTACACCACTCTGTTGGGAATAATGTGTTAACAACCCTTTGGTTTGTTTATAATAGGTTGCCAAATGTGGTTTTTATATTTACATATTATTCGTTAAATTTGAAATGTAATTGAAGAAATATTAAAGGGTTTTGTTTTAATGGACAGTGATGTAATTTGAAATGTAATTAGACCTTTTGAAGTTGGAATAGTCAAGGGTATGGGTGGACACAATGGCAAGTATCAAGAATAGTTAAGCTTATGGGTTGATGTAATTCTTGAGGCTTCCCTTTCTTTCAAGAATCTGGTTCAGGTTTTCAAAAAATCAGAACCCAAAAGGTCGAAACTTAAGACGGGTGGTTTGAATTCTCCTGGGTCAATCGTCTTTGTTTCACCTCGACCCGTTAGGAAACTCAATGCTGCTGTGACAATAGTTCCAAAGATATACCAAAGTTATCGAACACGAAGAAATTTAGCGGAGTGTATTGTTGTTATGGAGGTTATATGGTTAGTTTACAGCAATTTAAATAATAGGTTGATTCGTTTGACTAAAAAGTAAAAAGTCAAAGTTGATGTTTTTTTCTTCTAAAATTTGGCTGATGTGTTTTAGGTGGAAGGCTTTGGACTTTACATCTTGGATCGGACTTCGGTTATGTCACAAGTGAAGGAAAGGACTAGAGATGAGCATTTGATACTTGGTTCCGGTATCAAATTTCCCGTATCCAATTTTTTTGGTACTCACTTCTTGGCGTTTTTGGTACCGGTATATTCGAGTCGGTACGGTAGCAGTATTTTACTGAATTTTACATACAAATATTGGTACAGGTACCGTACCGAACATTTTCGGCACCGGTACCTATATTTGGCAATTTTTGATACCCATATCATATTTGGCGATTTCGGTGTATCTAAAGATTGGTATAGTTCATACATGGGCTTCAACGCCAGTAGATATTATATGTTTGTGTTAAGCCACCCGCGAAACTCGCGGGATCTTAAACTAGTAGTATAGTAAAATACTTAAAAGCAGTAACCATTTACATATAAGTAAAAATGTGTAACAAATAATATATATTACATAGTATTTATATTTGATATGTAAAATACGGTTCAGACAGGAATACAAATAATATATATTACATTTGCTTTATAAATATAATATAATGATTAGTAATACCAAAACAACTTGTTCTTATTTTATTTCAATCTCTAAGACATAATATGAAAAATATAGTCACTAACAATGTAATATTACATTATTTCACAATTAAAACAATTTGGAACTCTAAACAAAGATACACTAACTTAAATTACTCCTCTCAAGCACATTGATTTTCTCATATCAAAATATTTGACAAATCATTTTTCATACTTTTATTTCATTTTGAATCTGTCAATTCTAAGTCTTCCTCAGTTGCCAATCAAAGTAAGCTTTCTTTTGACAAAGAATTTTATTGATTTTAAACGTCCTTCCCATTCATTTGATCCTATATCTTTTGGCTTGCTCTGAAAAGCATATCATTTCATTTCATTTGTTTGTCATCGAATTCTTGAACTAATTCCGTTGACTCAATGAATCCTACTTATGATACAACTCATATTCACAAAATTCGATATTTTAAATTCTGTGTCATATACCCTAATATTATTTTTATTAACTAAAAAGATGACATAAATCTAAAAGAAATATCATAACCCAAATACACTTGGAAGCTGGAACCTGAGATGAAGAAAAAGTATTCCTACTTATTCAGTAAATCTCGAGGACGAGATTTTTATTAAGGTGGGGAGAATGTAACGACTCACACAAAAACATCCTAAACATGTTCCGTAAGTATAAACCCGGACCCTGATATAACAACTCTTATTAAAAATACTATTTCTTATTTTAATGTAACAAAAAGGAAACCCTAATTGAGAAACCCAAGTAATTCTACATTAACCCTAAAATTTTCAGAACAATCGGAATCAGGATCAGGGCCCCTAAAACTCAGTGGGGGTAAACCCTAGTCGGTAATATCCTTACAGTTTGCTGTAGGAATTGAATTACGTCGAAATCTGACTCACCAAAGCTATAAAAGACACGCACATACTCTACCCTAGAAGTGACCCGTCGCGCCACGCGACAGGAATAAGAGGACCCCTCGCGTGGCGCGAGGGGGACGGTTTTCCAGCTATAAATAGAGGACTTTGGGACTGGCTTCTGTGCATTGGTTCGACGAAGAAATTCGCTTCAGGCACCGATTTCTGTTCTGTTTATCACAATTAACACACACGGATCACTAATCGACGCCGCAATCAGGGTATTAGCACAATCGCTGCTACGATTCATTTTCCGACGATCAATATATCCAATCGATGTTTAAGTGCCGCCCACATTAGGGTTATACTTTGTCGTTCGTCGTTAATTCGATGGATGAAGTATCGCACTTTGTCGTTCGTTGTGAGAATTTGATCTCGTGAGTTATCGTAAATGCTGGATTGATTACTAACCCAGAATTGTGTGCTTGTTATTAAACTTAGGATAAAAGGCTAATCAGTAGGCTAGGCTCTGCCTGTATAAATCTGCAATATATCAAGGCTTATCCGTAGACTAAACTTTGGCCGTATGAATCTGCATGATTATATGTGAGTCATTCTCTTTTTATCAAATGTTTTACAATACTCCAAATTACTTTCAAGAGTTATAATTACAGGGACTAAGTCGTGGATATCTTGAATTATTGGCTAGTGGGGTATTGTGCACATTACTAATTTTCTCCCAGTTAGGTTCATTGACCTACTTGGGATAATCACTGTTAGGTTCATTGACCTACAGGGATAATCATCGCTATTTAGGTTCATTGATCTAATAGTGGTATGACCATTGTCACCATTGTGACAGAAAGCCAGATAAATAAAAGATATAAACCATTGTAATCGCTCTTATGTTGTAATTAATAACTACGCATCATTTTATGTAAATCGAATGATTCACTAAGTATTTCCCGCTGACAAAACCTTTTTAAAACGCGTTTCAGGTAATTACAATAGATTGGAGTAAGGATTGGATCCGACACTGAAGGACTTCAAGAAGTGGCTTATTTTATTAATTAAATCAACTTAAGAAATATTGTTTTTGGGTTTATCCTGTATTAAAAGCTATCTTTGTAAAACATGGAATTTATTCCATCTATTTAAATAAAAATCCGGTGTTTCTAAAACTCTGATAATTTTCCTAACTCACGGTCCTGATGAAATTTCCGCTGCAATGTTTTTAAAATAATCACCGGTACCACTTGACTGCTCGCGACTTCCGATTCCGGCCAGGATGGGGTCGGGGGTCGTGACACATACATGGTTAACGCATCACAACAGGAGATTGTTATGCGTTTTGCTGTTACCACCTAAATGGAGTCAATTCATTGAGTTGCTAAAGCATACCGGTGTTTTAGATAGGTTTTGTATTTATGAATTCGTTCAAAAGCTTGAGAACAAGAATGAAGAAGAAATTCGAAAGGTAAAACGAATTCCAGTTCCACAAAACCCAGAGATGTACTTTGGAGGTATTAACACCACTGTTAGTACCAATCAGCAACTGAAGCTTCAAACAACATTTGTGTCAAATACAAATCCTTTTCTACCACCACCAAAACCACAAACCCAACAACAAGCTTCTCAACAAGCTTGTTATAGTAACAACAACACCACTCCATCTTCAAACCCTAACACCGTCAGACTTGATACCTCAAACTTTACTAAATTCAGTGTGGAAGTTGCCCGGGAACATATGGAACTTCTAAACACAATGGTAAGTGCTTATTGTGGAATAGTTGCTGGTCAAATTGGAAACATTAATTTGACAGATGACGACTATCAACAAATAGACAAGGATGAGATGGAGCTGATGGATATAAAATGGGCGTTTGCAAGTGCGGTGAGAAGAGCAAAGGATTACATGCGTAGAACTGGAAGAACAAATTGGAGAGTAAACGGGATACAAAGCATGGTTTTGATAAAGATACTGTTACATGCTTCAACTGTGGTGAGAAAGGTCATTTCAAAGGAGAATGCACTCGACCTAGCAAACAAGGAAATCAAAATCCTTTCCGAAATCAATCAAGCTCATCCAACACAAATCAAGTCAACAATGAAAGGAGTATTGTAGCAGTTAACAACACAAGCAACTCAAACCAGTCTGGGCCTTCAAACTCAAACAGAGCCTTAGTAGTTCAAGCAGATGAAGGATGTGATTGGTCAGTTCAACTGGGAAATGGAGGAAATGGAGGAACCGCTTGTTATGCTAAGATCATTAATCACATAAAACATGTCCACAGAGAGGAATTTTCTGAAGGTGATGATAATTTTGGGTATAGCGGTAGTTCTGATGAGGAAAGCTCAAGTGTGGGTGATTATGGTTCGGATTCGGATGTAAAGGAAGGAATTGATGCTGAGGTTGGTAGTTTGCTAAAAGAAGCTGAGGAGCTGAAAAGCCAGAAATATGTGTTGATAAGGAAAGCTGAAGTTGTATCCAAAGAAATGGAAATTTTTTTCATCGAGGATGGATCTTCTTCTTATCAAACTGCCTTTATGGCTAATGTTGGGGCTTCGACAAGTCAGGTACAAACCGACACTCCTAGTATATGCAATGATTGTGCAGATTTAAAACATAAGTTTGAAATAGTTAATAGTCACAATCAAAGGTTGGTAGTTGATCTTTCTAAAGGCAAGGAGGCAAGTCTGGCATTAAATCGAAATGAAAAAGAATTCAAATCTGTAATTGAAACTCTTAAGAAAAGTGTTTCTGAGTTAACAAAACAGTTTTGAACAAATAAACGGGTATTAATAACTACATTTATATCATTGAGGAAACAAAAACGAAGTAAGCCATTGCCAAATGCGAGCATGATGCAATCAAGCTCAAATTGGAGAGTTATTCTAACTCCCGATATGTGCTAGATCACATCATAGAAGTTCAAAAGCTCAAGGGGGATGTCCAATGCATTGGTTATAATTCATGTCAACTACCTTTGAGACACAATTATACCAAATTACCTGACGAGGAGGAAATGCCACGCTTTGAACCATCTGTACCTCTTAATCCCGAAGAGTTTGCAGCAGGATTAGGGTTCAAACCAGACGTTTCCTTAGAGGAATCTAAAACGACAGAAAAGTCATCATCTGTTACGGAACAAATTCCTCCCGTAGTTGAGGATTATGATTCGTCAGATGATGAATCAAATGTATCTGGTCAAGATCAAACTCTTGACACGAAGAAAGGACTAGAAATTCCAATTGAGAATCATATCTTACGTGATCCTCCTACTCCTGTTGTGCAATCTGTCGAGGAACCTGTTTTTTAACATTTAAAAGCAATAATGTGTTGTATACCTTGATTGGTGATGATAAAATTTACTCAAACAAGGATTTCCCAATAAAAAATGTCAATCCATCCTTGATTAATAAAGTTTTGGAAGATTCTACTAGTAAGTTTTTGGGTAAGTCGAACCGAGAGTTGTAGTAACTCAGTGTGATCCTATTCCAAAATCCAAAGTTAGAAAGCAATACGGGAATCAAAAATTACCAACCAAGAGACAACCAATCGCTTCTAAAAGTACACAATAGGAAAAACAAGCTCGAAAACCTAAGGTTACGCAACCAAGGGTTGAAGCAAAATGAGCTCGGAACAAGAAAAAGGTAAAGGATGTTAAATTTGTAGCCTCAAACGGTACGGATAAAATTGAAACTTTTGAAAACAAATCAAATACAGATTTTGTCCAACAAGTCAAGATTTTGAAACGTAACAGTGATAACAATTACACCCAACACACAAATGGGTGTGATGATGGAACAAGTACCTCAAGGCCAAACTTTGACATCGGGTCATCAAACCAAATCTCCTATATTCGTTGAAAGGAGATCATGTTTTAAATGTGGGGAGTTTGGTCACATAATTAAAACTTGTACAAACCCTCCAAAACCAAAGTTTGTTGAAAATGCCCCTCTTGAAAAGGATTACCAACGTTGTTCTGTGTCACCTAAACAAGACAAGCATACTGTTAAGAAACAAGAAGCAAAACAAAGACGCCAAAATGTCAAGGTAATCGAGAAGGCTTTAAAACCTGATGTTGTAGAAAAGGAACCAAGTTCGTCAAGCTCGTTAAAACCAGAAATGTCTAAATCTGTAAATAACAATCAATCTGGCAAACGTCAACAATCTTGGAAACCAAAAACCAGTACTGTTTCAGGGGGAGGCACACCATTTCCAAAACATCAAGAAATAGAAATCACATTTCGTGATGATAAGGGTCGACCTAAGTCTATGAAGGCTTGGGTCCCTCTCTCCAACTAATCTCTGAATGAGTGTGCAGGATGTTCCAGGAGGAACTATTGATAGTCTTAGGATTGTTGATAGTGGAGTGTCCATGTACAAGATCGGGGACATAAGGCTCTGAAACATAGTTACTTCTTGGAGAATATTGTTGCCTTTGATGGAGAGAGAAAAAAGAAAAGAAGATAATGTACGATGAATGAAGAAAGTTTGGCAAGTGTAATTCGTAACTTCGACAAGAAAATTCATGAGCCATAAGTTGTTTGTTTAAGGCTTTGATCGGGTCCACAGGATATATTAAAATGAAATGTACGCGCCTGCAGCACGTTTGAAGCTTTCCGAAGATTCATGGATTTTTCTTCCACAAGAAGTTCAAAGTCCACAAGATGAACGTGCAGTGTACATTTCTCAACAGTGTGATTCAATAAAATGTGTTTGTTGATTATACCAACCAGGTGTGAGGATACCTTGGCATGGATTGAACAACCACACACTACTTCTAAAGGAGAAAGTCGAAGACCTTTGCTGGTGCAAAAGCATGTGGAAGACATCATGTATGGACCGACCAATGATGATGTGTACAAGCTTTCCCACATGTTCCCTTGCCACTTACCAGCCAGACCCGGAGGTTTCTGATCTTGTTGTTGTGAAGAGATTTCTCAGTTAATTGAGGCAGCTGCAAAATCGACATTGAAATCCACACCGAGTGGATATCCAGTTTGGGAGAGCACTCAGATTCCTGCCAATGCACGAAGTAGTTGCAGGATTACGGTTTTGAATTTCTCATCTCTCCTATCCTTGTCGATACTTAAGCTACTTTATGAATTAATAACATCTCGTACAACACTCTTCGACCAAACACGTTGATCTCGTATCACACGTGATCGTTTCAATATGAAACTCGTCAATGTTGTTTAGGTCCACACCGATTACCAATGTGCCAACTCATTTTTACAAAATTTGATAAATCATTTCTGATTAAAATTAATTTTGGTAAACGACATTGAGGTAAAACATGAATTAATCCATATAGGGAAATCGTTTTTGTGAATATTTTTCTTGAGAAAATCTAAAAAGATGTTTTTAAAAGTTTAAATTTACTTTTTTAATTTTAAGGGGAGTAAATCCAAATCAGAAAAATACAAAAACAATAGAAAATCAAAAATGAGTTTCCTGGTGAGCAAAAGAGAAAATGATAGTACATTAGTGGTCCGTTGAAACCTCTTTAAACTTAAAATGAAAAACGATAAGCAGCTCTATATACGATGTATCGGTAAGCTCACAATCATTTTAAAGTGTGCAGGGTGATATAAACCTAAATCGACTGAAGACTGTGTGGTAACCGCTCATTGGCATATGGTCTTGGTACCGAAATCTCGTTTGATAGATTGCCGAGCTTCCGAGATATGTGGTTTTTATGTTGTTTATCATTTGGGTATCATGGTTGTTTCTTTTACCGAAAACAACGGGGACACAAATCTAGAACTTCCATGATACCATACATACGTGTAAATATCATACAAACATGTATATAATACATGATGCATACGACCATCAATAAGTGATAAAAATATTAAATTCACCCCCGAATAAGTGATTCTAAATCACATTTATCTTCCGAGAGTCAAGTTCGTCTCTTTGTCGGTACGATAGTACTAACCTGTTCACGGACTTGCTCTTGTGCCCTACATGCATCGAATATCAAGTTCCTCATTAATAAGTGATTTAATCACATAGGGCTTGTATTCATCCAAAAAATAAGTGAGTATCTCATAATCTATATGTTCAAACAGATGATAAATGGTATACTCACCAGTAAGATGAACCCTCGTGCATACCTTGATATGGGAATGTGTCGTGTGTGGATGAACACCGGTCGGTAAGTATGAACCATACCTTAATCGTATCCCCTAACCGTGAGTACATCTGATTGTTGAGTTTAAGTGGACAACAATACCGATAATCATTATAGGATGCTTATCTAAATGTTAACTAACTGAACAACAAGAGTGTTTTGGCATGACCCTGCACTGATATGTTTCCCTTACCCTCGAAACTAGCAAAAAGAATGTCTGTAAATATTTATTTACTACTTTCCGTCTTTACATTTGAAACATTCAAAAATACCAAAAAGATTTTAGGTGTGTTTTAATATAAACTTTATAAAAACGAAAAAGATTATATTTCTAATTTATTGTTGATTGCCCGGTGTTGGATCTCGAGTCTATCCTACCTAGAATCCTGATTGTAAGCAGAAAAACAATTGAATCTTCAAAAATGGTCAAAGTTAACAGTTTTGAAAGTTATAATTTAAAATTAATCGATTTTTAATCTTTCAAACTGTTGTCGGTTGGCTGTTGATTGAGAGTTGGTCACATGTGTGTTATTCGTTTATATTGACTATATTCCAAGCGGTTGTTCTCATTACGCGTTTAGCCCTGTTGTGTGTGCAGATATAGCACTCGAACTAGCTAAATGCGAAGAGAACGTATTCGATGACAAGCTTTGGAATGAAGACACAACATTGACGAAATCAGAAGATCAAGATGATCGAGTTGCAGCTGACCACTCATCAACACCACAAGGATCTAAAGATTTGAAGATCAAAGTCTCGCGAGCAATGTATAAGGGGGAGTTTGCTGATACACTCCCTGTTTGTAACAAGCAAAGACTTTGAAGATCCGACAATGTGAAGAACGAACCATCACGAGTAGCATCCAATGGGGAGTTTGTTGATGCATATTTGTGGATGCGACTCGGTTCGGTTCGACAACGTTATGAAGTAAAGACCGAGGTCAAGATATCCTCCTATCTTGACCCGGTACGACGTTTATTACGTATTAGATGTAAAACAGTTGTGCATGTGCATTTGTTGGTTGTTTGTGTTACAAGTCTTGTTGTTTATATAACATTCTTCAAGTCTGTATGTCTGCAGCTATACCCACGAAAGACCATGGCAATATGAGTGTTCACAAAGAACATGTGCCTGCGAAGAACATCATTCGTCCTTCATGGTTCGCTGATTGTTCCTCACGAAAGACCATCATCTTTCGTGGTTTGAGTTCTTCATGGGTATGTCAACGAACAACCCACAATGTTTCGTGGGTTTGATGTCTTTCGTGGGTCAATTTACTGGGCCCGAGGTATTTCGTAAGGTGCATGTGGCCTAGTTCCTTTTTCGTATAGTTGCAGATGACTTTGGCTATAAAAGGACTTGTTTGACACAGTTAGTGACAAGAGAGCACAGAGAGTCTATCCAAACATTGTGTGTATGTGTTTGTACTTGTTCTCTTCAGATTAATCAAGATAGTTAATCTTTGGTTACTTGTTTTGTTATACTTTTCTTTGGTTGCATTTTTACGTGGATTCCGCACTCGTAAGTGTGTACAAGGAAGTAGGTTTCTTGATCCTCCAAGTGGACCTACACTTATAGGTAAGAGATATATAAATAATATTTAAATCTAAAAGATATTAATTGAATTAGAAGAAAAAAAGGACGGGAAAACAATTCTGAGGATGCATAGTAATACGACATGTGTCCCCCCCCCCCCCTAAGAAAACTTATTTATAGTTATGGCTTGTCATTTATCAGTTGGGAAATATATAAATAATATTTAAACCTCAAGAATACGTAAAATAAAAAATAAAATTTATCTATAATTATGGCTTATTACTTATCAGTTAGGAAATAAATAAATATAATTTAAAGCTAAAAGGTATTAACTAAATTAGAGAAAAAAAGAACGGGAAAGCAATTCTGATATGCATAGTAACACAATATGTGTTCCCTATAGGTTTACTTTATTATATAGTATAGAAGATTGTAAACCGAGTTATTATTGATGGTATATAATGTAAAAATATAGTAGCAGTAAATACCTTATGGAAACCTAGAATTACACATAAATCTTCCTTTTTCACATCATTATGTCCTGGCGTCGCCGCCACAATCACCAGAGCTCACCACGGTCACAAACATCAATGGTCACAGTACTACCTCTACCTCTGATATGATTTTCATTAGAGCATGCAACGCTCCTTTCCCACATATTGTTTGCGGATTGAACCATTCGGATTAAATCACATCGCTTACATCACTATTCAGATTCATCACATCACTCAGCCGCCACCTTGAATTTAGATTAAATTTCTGAATTTTTCGGATACCATAGTTTTTCAGATACTACGGCTACTTCTATACCATTGGTTTTCGAATAGCCCTACTTTTTCGGATACCATAGATTTTTAGATATCGCAGTTGTTTTTATACCATACTTTTTGTATACGCTACCGTTTTCGCATTGCCAAGGTTTTCTTGTCTAGATTTTTCTTATCATCCTTCTTTTTCATACAAAGCCTTGTTAATTACAATGGCAAATATTACTGTTTTTACCTCAACATAATAGGCATCACATAACTCCAACAAGTTTGTCTTTACACTATCTTCAACCAATTATGATTATTGGAAGACCATGATTGAGCCGTTCCTAATCACAAACAACCTCTTTGGTTAAATTGAAGGCTCAGTTTCATGTCTTCAACAATACTTAGCAATTGGGTCTGATGGTGCTTCTACCTAAGTAGTTATTACGGTAAAATATCAAATATCGGTCAAGGACCGATATTCGAGGTATCGATTATCATGGTGGGATATCAGTAATTTTAATATCATGCTAAATTTATATATATAGCAATTTAACACTAATAATTCAGTATAGTCTTCTACCATTAACAAATTAATCTTTTGCAACTTGTGAAACATTAACAATTGTAGCAAGTAGAAACTAAATAAAACTTAAACTACTAACATTTAACAGTAATAACAAACAATTAAGACTTAAAACACGAATAACAGGAATAAGAAGAGAGACAAATGGTAGAAATAAGAAGAAATGTACTGATCAGTGATATATTGGTCAATCGGTCAATATTGCCGATAATATCAATACTGATATTCTACCGATATTTTGCACCGATATCTCGATAGGGAACCGATAACCGATATATTATTGATATATCGGGATATTAACTACATTGGCTGCCACAACCACTATCAATCCTAATGTTCTTACCTGAAAGCCAATGATGCCCATGTACGTATGTTTGTAATTTCTATAGTATGTAAAGCCCTATTTTCTCATATTTACTGATTATACTTTAAATAATATATGCCTTTAACTCATTTGTTTTTCATGTATTCGATTTTATAGTTTTTATTAATGTAAAACATGTGTCGATATCCTATGAGGCATATCTCGACTCTATTTTTTATTATTGCTATATTAAGTGTCGGTACCGTAGTAGATCGGTGTGAACAATGAACTCTTTGTTTGTTTCAGTTCACAACTATATATGTTTTCGCCTATTGATTTTGAACTATTTTAATAATTTCTGTTCGTTAACTTTTTTTTTACATTTTTAGATACACAACTTTTTTCCAATATAAGTATTATTGAAAAAGAGTTGTATTTAAATTTTGTATGGTAAAATATACCAAGTACAGATATTATAACAAACTGAAGCGATACTTATCAAAACCAAATTCTCACCAAACTACGATAGGAATTTCACTATTTTTATTTAATATGGACAAAAGAAGGGAAACTTCAAGGCAAATCACCGAGTAGACTAGGGAGTTGTCTTTGCTTGTCCCTTTCTAGTTCAGCAACAAAACAATATTTAATTTCTTGTTGTTGATTGGATTTCATCTCTGTTTCCAGTTATATTTAAAGTGTGGATATCATATTTCTATACTACATGTTTTAAGTTACAAGTTTCTAGGTGTTTGGACATGTTTCTAAAGTAAATAGTTGACTAAGCAAAGTACAAGAGAATGTTTGAAATACATCCAACAAAAATTCTTCTTTCAATAACTAATATCCTTATATTTATCTTTTCATATTGGTCCCTGAGGTTTGGTTACTTTTGCCATTTTAGTCCAAATCTCAAACTTTTTAAATCTGGGTCCCTGTGGTTTCACTTTTATTGCCATTTTATTCCAAAAATCAAATTACCTCTTATTTGACTATTAAAAGCTGCTATTTTGTCTTTATCTTCAGGGACAAAATTGTCCATCCCATTTTATTATAACATATTACTCTCTCCGTCCCATTAGAAGTGTCCTGTTTTGAATTTTCAAAGTCTTTATTTATAAACTTTGACCTTAAATAATTTTGTTTGTCTTAGATAATACTTGATGAAAGTTATATGATTTGAGTGTGTTTTACAAGTGTTTTTATCGGGTTAATTTTCATCAAGTTTTATATAACACAAAAAATATATAATTAAAGTCAAAGTTTATAAATAAAGACTTTAAAATTCAAAATATGACACTTTTAATGGGACGGAGGCAGTAATAATTAAATTAATGAATAACTTCATCTTCCCCAATCCTCATTCATCTTCTTTCCATAGATTATTTACCTACCACATTATCTGACCCAAAAGAAACTACCCAAGTGGATTTGATCTCCTCTTTCAAATATAAAATTAACCAAAAGGGTTCAAATACAATAAGCTTTCACACCAGTCTTGTTGTTCATCTGCTTCAATAATACAACCAACATTTCCTCCGCTTTCTCTCTCCTCCGTCGCGCTGCCGGAGAGAGATAATATAATCTTCCAAATTCTCATAATAATACAAACAATGAGATGATCGAGGAGGCTAATTAATTGTTAAAAGACCCACCACGATCTTGAACTCTCTTTCAAGTTTCAACAACACATAGAGAGAGAGAATTTATGAGCCCTAGATCTCTTCATTCTATGCACAGGTAACAACATAACATCCCTCTTTTTCTTTTTATTTTGGCTTTCTTAATTACTTCTGATTCTGTTTTAGGGTTTAGACTGAACTAAAAAATGTTAAATTGATGCAGAAAGAGATTTTGTTATATTTTCAACTTGTTGTTAGCTCTGTGAATGGAGAATGGTTATGCACTTCTGCTGCTAGTGCTTTTGGCTGTAGGCATGTTGTATATTTGTAATTACTTGTGTTTGTTTGTTCTGTATGGTTAAACAAATTTTAATCCAGTTTCTATCAACAACACTGTATACTTGTGGTTGGTTATTATAATGTGTTTATTCTTGTAGTTAATCTATAATGACTTGTGTTTGTTTAGTATGAGGGTTGGGGAAGATGAAGTTCTGTGTAAATTTATTAGGGAGGAGGGTAAGTGAATTAATTACTTATTAATTTAATTATTAATATGTTATAATAAAATGAGATAGACAATTTTGCCCCTAAAGATAAAGATAAAATAGCCAGCTTTTAATAGTCAAATAAGAGCTAATTTGATTTTTGGACTAAAATGACAGTAAAAGTGAAAACACAGGGACTCAGATTTAAAAAGTTTGAGATTTGGACTAAAATGGCAAAAGTGACCAAACCACAGGGACCGAAATGGCAGTTTACTCAATAATGATAAAATTATTAAAATTTAAATATATTCTCTTATTAAATAATGATAATTATAAAAATTTAAATACTTATTGTGCGTAAATTAGTTTCATATATTGAGCAACTCATTATCATATACCATATCAAAGGATAAAGTAAGTCAGGATAATCTTGTCCACAACCTATAATGGCCTAATCTGTTGGAAACAACCAAGAAATTTCTTTTAATTTTCCACGTCAAAACACCATTCATTCAAAGTAATTCTCACCACGTTCAAAGCACCAACTTCTCCATTGGCAGCTGACCAAACACACACACTTATTATAAAAGCCACTCCATTCTCATATTCTTCAAACAAATAGCTTTCTCTTACAGTCTTACTTCACTAAAATTCCTATTCTTCACTTTGATAATATTTCATTTCACCAAAAATATCATCTTTAAACCATAAACATGACTTTCATGATACCTGAATTCATCCATTACTTCTTCTCCCAAATAATATTCAACATGATCATGTACACCCAAATAGGGTTTTTCTTGGATGATTCCAATATTCAAGTTGAAAAGAAGCACCAACAACCCAAATTGTCAAAAAGATCACCTTCATTTAAATACAGAAGCATGCAAGAACATGAAGTTAAGATGGTGATGGGGAATTTGGGGATTTTTTGCAATTCCAAAGGTGAGAACTTCCCAAAAACTTTAAGTTCGGATGATCTTTTTAACATGTTTGAACAAGAACAACCGAGACTGGATGAAGTGAAGGAAGCTTTTGATGTGTTTGATGAGAATAAAGATGGGTATATTGATGCAAGAGAGTTGAAGAGAGTTCTTTCTGCTTTGGGATTGACTGGAAAAGTAAACATGGATGACTGCAAGAAGATGATTAGAGTGTTTGATTATGACAATGATGGTAGAATAGATTTTGATGAGTTTGTGAAATTTATGGAAGGCACGTTCTGTTGAATTAAATTCGTCCTGTTCGGTACATTTTTTTGATAAAGGGCGAAATAAAAAGGTTAAACGAATATATATATATTCTGGCATTACTATATATAGAATGAGTATGTCGGTTCATTTTATGAAGACACAACTAAAGAGATATGACAAACCCTCTAACTTCAAAAAACTGAGAACTGTGATCGACTCAAAAACGCTTTTCAAATATTAGATAGTGGTACTCTCTAATTATTCCTGCCACTGCTTTCTTTTCTTCTTTTCAAAGCCATCTCAAGCAGTAAAAGTTTATGCTCTTGTATCCTAGAAGACAAGTGAGTTCTCTTAGAAAATTCAAAATCTACTAATACACAAACTCTAACTGTTCTACTTTGTTTAATTGTTGTAGTCAAATTCGCTGTCGAAGAACTACTCGTTGAAGAATCCGGTTTAGATAGTCTATGTTTAAGATTTATTTTATACTTCTGTTAATTTGTTTATACACAAAATTTTACTAGAATTTTCTATACAAATTAAGAGTCTTGAATAGTTACTTTTTTATTTCAAAAAGGTTTATTTTTCCTATTTAGGCGAATTGACTATAAACTTGTATGGCTGCCAACTTTGTAATGACGTTCACACATATAAAATGAAAATTATCTTGACCCTTGACGTATGGTTTAAGTATATTGGTAACTGTTGACCCATCTTTTGAGTTTTGACCATGACCAAGACTCCTTCAATTATAAATACTTTCTTGTCCAGACTAACGTCCCCATTATACTTACTATTATAAGAGGAAGAAGGAGAGATCAAACAAACAATTGATAACTAATATTGTAAAATGATTTATAGTTATTATTATTATTTTTATTGAAAGGCGGCTTCTTATTAAAACAACCACCTCGCAATACACTAGAAGGAAAAAACAAACAACAGAACAAAGGAGGCAACAAAACATCAAAAACAATTACAAGAAATTGAAACTATGCCACCGAGACTCGTCTAAATCCACCAACTTGGCTCGATATTTAACCCATCGAAACCCAAGGGTCTTGACCTCCTCCACAACGCTTGAGACGAAGGCTTTCTTGTGATTGAAAATAAGGTTATTGTGGCCTTTCCATATCCCCAACACCATAACAGGAGGATAGATTGCATCAACTTCGTAACAAGCTTAGAGGTATTCACAAATTTGTGCAGGTTAAGAATATCCCAATTAGAAAAGCATTATTAGCTGGGAGATGACACCAAGAAGCGATTTGACCCCACACAAAGAGAAGACGCATGCTGAGAAAAGATGAGTAATTGTTTCCGGACATTCACCAAAACAGGGCACAAGGGAGTGTCCACAAAACATTATGATGAGCAAGAGCCTCCTTAGTAGGGAGACGATTAAAGGAAGCTCACCAACGGAATCTGTTAAGTTTAAGAGGTAGACACCGGTTCCAAGAGAAAACACAAGACTCACCTGAATCCAAGGACTTACTGGGCAGCCCTCTCACGGACTTCACCGAGAAACCTCCTTTTAGATCGGTAGGCCAGGCCCAAACATCCTTCCGGTCCAAAAGGGAGACCGATTGCAACAAACATAAACAAGCCGATAACTCGGCAGATTCAACAAGATTTGCCTGAGGCCCGCATAAACTTCAAGTTTTCAACACATAACCCACACTACAAATTCTACCGTCACCGATTTGGAGGATTCAAGCATGTAAATAAAAGGAAACAAGGACCTAAGAGGACTCGAATCCCTCTCCCATATTTCCTTTGATGAGGTTGTCCAAAAGAAACCCAACCTTAGCGAATTCAGTAATCAAATTTGTAATTTGTTCCTAAACTCCTGTACACTATGATGAAGGGCATTAACCACCATAATCCACATCCGGGCCTCCTCAACTTTCAACCTACATTGCCATTTATGTAGCAAGCTGAGGTTAAAGTCTTTTAAAGAAGTCAAACCTAACCCACCCTGATTCTTTGGCTTCATTAACTTATTCTTCCTCACCTAGTGAATACTATTTTTATTCTCCTTTCCCCCACATAAACTTTTTCCTAAGATCATCAAGTTTGTAGATGACCCGATTTGGAGCCCGATACAAGAAGCAATAAACCGAAATGCACTCGAACACCGAATTAAGAAGCGTTACCCTACATCCTATGGAGAGAACCGAAGCTTTTCATGAAGAAAGCCGAGCTTCCACAACATCCCATGACCAGTTTCCAGTTTTTGAAAAGGTTCATGTTGGCCCAAACCATCAATCCCAAATAAATAAAAGTCGGAACTCTAGACTTACAATTACAATGGAGTTTAAAAGCTAGCAAGGATACCTGCTGCTCATCAACCCCAAGGACATAAAGAGTAGATTTGTAAAAGTTAATTTTGAGGCCCAACGTTAAGTCGAAAACCCTCATATGTCTAGCGATACAATCATTAGAGGCGAACCAGTCACCCAACATCAATACATCATCTGCGAATATAAAATGCATGATTAAAGGACCATTATTAGGAATAGAAATACCTATAAAAATCCAAACAAGCTGCCCGGTACAGAAACATGAGAAGGCATCCATAACGATAATGAGTATCAAGGGGGATAACGGGTCTCGCTATCGAACCCCAGTAACAGTGAAACTCGAAGGTTGGAGAGCCATTAACGAGCAACATTTTGAGCCTTGGTCAATTAACAGAAAATGGCTATGATGTGTGGATGCATGATGAGTTTCTAAGAGTGTTTGATAGCCATAAAAGACTTGTGATGAGGATCCAAAGATCACCAAACAGATTATACAAAATTGTTTTAAAACTTGCCAAACCAATCTGTTTGAAAGCTAGTCTAGATGAGGAAGCATGCACATGGCATGCAAGGCCATGCTAATTTTCATCACTACTAGAAAAATTAAAATTTCTGACACCATTTTCCGACCATGCTAATTTTCATATTATAGAAACAATGGCAAAGAAGGGACTCTTGAGAGGATTGCCATGCATCTCGCATCCCGAACAGTTGTGTGAAGCGTGTCTCGTCGCCAAACAGACTCGGAAAAGTTTTCCAAAAGAAGCAAAATGGAGAGCAACGAAGCCATTGGAGCTATTTCATGCTGACCTTTGCGGTCCGATAACGCCACAAACATGGGGAGGTAACTGGTATTTTCTTTTCATAGTTAATGATTTCAGGCCATTATGTGTGGGTATATTTGTTAAAAACAAAGAATGAAGCATTTGAAAAACTTAAGATTTTCAAGACGCGGGTCGAGAAAGAAAGTAAATATAAGATCATGATGTTAAGAACGGATCGCGGAGGGGAGTTTAACCCACAAGTTTGTATAGATTTTTGTAACCAAACGGGTATCAAAAGACAAACAACGGCTCCCTATACTCCACAACAAAACGGCGTTGTGGAGCGTAGGAACAAAACCATGCTCGGAATGACGCGGTCCATGCTAAAGTCCATGAATGTGCCTGAACCATTGTGGGGAGAAGTTGTACGCCATGCGGTATATCTACTAAACAGAATAGTAATGAAGGTAGTGAAGAACAAGACTCCATATGAGGCTTGGATGAAGAAAAAGCCAAATTTAAAATATTTAAGGGTGTTTGGGTGTGTTGGCTATGCTATGAAGCTAACTAGTCGATTTCAGAAACTAGAAGATAGAAGTCAACCATTGATTTATTTAGGAAGGGAAACAGGAAGTAAAGCATATCAATTATTTAATCCTACAGAGAAAAGGATTATAGTATCATGTGATGTCTCCTTTTACGAGAAAAAGGCATGGGTTTGGCAGAAAGTAGAAGTTAACAAGGCACCATCAACATGGACCTTCGTACAATGTAACACTCTAGTTATTATTTTAAAGGTTTTCGTATAAATCACGAATACAGACATGTATTTAGTGTTTTATATCCTTAGGAAATTCCGAATAAATTAAAGCTTTTACAATTCATAAGCTATTCTACGAACGTGATTGGGTTCGTCGTTAAAATTTACAACAAGGCAATGTGCGGAAGCATGAGTCTTTATTGTGTTCGGTTCTTCAGTTTGATCGTCTTCCGGCATCCCATAGTGTACCTACATTTCATAAACATGAAATGCTTAGTCATACAGGGTTTTAAACGTGTCTAAACGGGTCCGAGAAACAATTGATAACAAAACAACAATTTCAACCTGACCTCCACCGTAAATTACGGTGGCACCGTAATTTACGGTGGCCACTGGTTTTACATGCCCCTACCGTAAACCAGTAGGGGGCTACCGTAAGACTTTTCATCTCCACCGTAAATTACGGTGGCACCGTAATTTACGGTGGACTCTGCATCCAGCTTTTCCAATTTGCCGTAATTTTGACCCATTCCTGTTTTTATCAAACGAATCATGTTTATTTGATCCTTATTCTCACGGTAATCATAATTTCAATAATTCCTATCATATTAGGTTCAAGTCACGGGTTCCTTACGTATCTTAAACCCGTTTACGCTCATATGCATATTTTGACCCGTTAAGGGTGTTTATGCATATTTTGATCATGAAACGCTCTCATTCATTTCTAGCATTAACATACAACATTTCTTATCAAGTGATCTTCCACCACAAACTTATTTGTGGTGGACTTAAGGGGGAAATCTATATAATCCGAGTTTTTTTCTCGTCGGATTACTAAATTCACGACAAAGACTCGTATGGAGTCATTTGACCAAAGGTTTACATCCTTTGCGACTTAATACTTATTTCAGTTACTTACTTGATCGTAAAACTCGTTTCAAAACTACCTTTAAAGGTAGTTTGTCCAATTTAGCTTATAAGGGCGTTTTAGTCCGTTTAGTCAATCTTTTACGATGAAGGATTTTTGGAAGTATATTCGACCCGCAATCCCTCTTTTAACTTATGATTTTGTTTGAAAAGTCATTAAGCTTCCCAACGCAATGTTCACTATATTAAACATTCGGTTTACTTATCAAGTAACCAAATGTTTATTTTGATTTCTATTAGCACTCGTTGAACCACATATTCTAAATGAGTGTTACCCTTTTTCACATACCTGGCGCGGATCAATATATCAACCCGTTTTTAATACCTTGCTTTTATAACCGCTAATCCATGGCGTTGCTAATACCCATTTCACATTTACTCCTGAAATAATATAACTCGATAATAATCATTATTCGTTATTGTCAAGAGGTGATATCTTCACCTTTTGACCCGTTTGGTCTAAGTGACCGGTTAGGTTGACGAGATGGCATTTATTACCAGCTCATCTATACGACTCGCTCCGGTTTACACCGTGCGGTCATTTCACCTATTGATCGTTCCCTAACGCTTTTTAGCCTATCATAGCTTACGTCATTCGGTGCCTTTCAAAATCAATAGTTATGGTCAACACGTGACCAATTTACCGTTTTACCCTTATTGTTTGTTTTGGTTTACCCTATAAGGCAACCATTCCAACGTTTCATATTCCATTTGTCATAAAATAATCGAATTACTGATTTTAAGTCTTTTCTAAACCATCAACATGGTTTCTTGTCATGCTTGTCTAACTTGTTCCGTGCGTCTACACGCCGGAACATCATACCGCAATTATGTATTTATCTTATTCGTAACTAATACGATAAGAGGATATTCTAGAATACAAGACTAGTGTAAGCCATACTTACCTCGCATCCGAATACGCTTTTTCTTCTCGTGCTTGATTCGTTTGACCGCTTCTTTCCCAAGCCTCCACCTAGCTTGTAGAGAGTGTCAAACTATTATTATAATCCGTAAGATGATTAGATTAGTCATCTTTACTTATGACTATTTCATTTTACGGATTCCATGCCAAAACTACTATTCGATATCATCATTGGTTAATTTGACTTTTAGGAGTCAACTACCCTTAATTATCCAATAGGCATAATTAAGTTAAATCATCGTTATGATTAGAATCCGTTTTAACCCATATTTCACGTAATTAGTCAAACTAGCCAATTACGCATTTCTTTCATAAAATCCTCTTTTCAATATTCATTCGGGCATTTTAACAAACATCTTGTAGGCGAGATTTACAAGCATATTTTCTCTAATCATGTTCATTATTTTAACCAAGTTTTAGTATCAAAATCATGCCTCTATGTCTAGTGTACATGAACTACACCTAGAACTAGCATCACAACATCAAGGTTCATCCATTTAGCATCTTAATTCGAGTGTTCACCATATTTCTACAAAACCCATTTAACACATGATAGGGTAATTATCAAATCCCTAGTTTGGGCCTCAATTCATCAAGTTTTCAACTAGGGTTTGTTTCTAAACGAAGATTTCATCACAATAACACTCATAGATTCAATATTCATTCTAGAATTTCGATTATGATTGTTCATCATAATCTCAAAGTATCACCAAATCATAAAATTCGACATACCTTGTGATCCCCACGACTAGGTGATCATTTATATGTGTTCATGCATCGATTTGGGTCTTGATTTGAGCTTCAATTTGTTGAGATTGTTGGAGCTAGGGTTTGGAGCTCTTGCTCCTTCTCCTGGACTACTTCACGCACGCACACACACATCTAGTGTGTGTGTTGTGTTATATTTTTAAGTTATAATTCCATTTTCAAGTTACCCGGCTTTGGTCCCTCGTGTTTGGTTAGTTATTAATTAGGTCACAACCTAATTATTTTCAATAATATTCCCACTTATTAACTAGGTTTAATATTCCTAGTTAACTTAACGGGTTCGGGAAGTCATAACCCGTTTTTATTTTAAGTCCCGTTACTCGGACTTTTACAAATTTCATTTCATTAAAAGCTTTTATTCACTTCTTATTTAATATTAGGATTAATTATTAAAATCCTAATATTTACCGGGTAAGTTTTACCGCTAACGGTATTTTACCCGTCTTTTAGTGCTAACGGGGTTTGATTACCAAACCCGTTTTCGGGGTGTTACAAGTCTACCCCCCTTAAAGAGGTTTCGTCCTCGAAACCTTTTCTTACATAATATATCGAGTTTAACTCCATGCATTTGCTCTCGATAATCAATTAAGCATTTCTCCTATCTTAACCGATTGTTAGTATTACCAGAAAAGTATGGTAATACTCTTTTGGTTATTAATCATCTATGTATCTTATATGACATAATGCGACTGGGAATAACGTAATCTCGTTATTTCCACTAGTTTAATTAACTTAGCGATATTCCTTGCTTTCATATCCTATCGAATTCTTTGTGAATCCGTTACTTTGACCCGTTTAAAGGTCTTTAGTGAAATATTTCACTTTTAGCAACAAATTCTTTTGTTTTCAAATTTATCTATTCGGTTTAGCTATACCGATCCCACCGTTTTCGAGCAAACCAAATTTCTTGACTTGAATTGTTGACCTTAACTGGTCTCACTAACTAGACTTATTTGTCCAGTTCCTTTTTACCGCTTGCTTGGTCATATTGTGATTCTACTTCACATTACATTTCTTGACCGTGATTGTGTTGCATCATGTTTAATTTATATCAACCTTTCATTTTTGAGAATATCACCTTTCGAATATATCATCTTGCGCCTATCAGTGTCAAGACTTGTATCTTTCATGCTTACTATTTAAATTCCTATCAGAATTTATGTTTGTAAGAACATTATTTCTTACTAAAACCGAAGTTTTAGTTTTAAGATCTTTTCTTTATCTTGTGTCAATCATCCATACCGGGATATTGACAGTCCATAATTTAATCCTTTACAGTCTTAGTTTTTATGCGGGGATTCTTAACTGATTTCCTTGCTTTATTCCATCTAACCCGTAGGTTTATCACTTAGCCTTATGGGCTATTTTCGATTAGACATTCACCTCTTTAAGGCGAAGTCCTTATAACTTCTTTCTAATCATGACCCGTGGGTCGTTTTGGCCCCGTAGACCTTTTGCTCTAATTAATACCTCGTAGGTTATGATGATCCCGTAGATCATCTTTTATTCGAGTCTTCCTTCAAATGTGTATACATTTATATACGCATACGGCGTTAAGGCACCATGTTTTTGTTTAACATCATTTATTATCGTTTTGATATTATCTTTGACCTTGACCGTAGTCTAAGGCTACATTCGTTTCTTTTCGGGCACATTTTCCGACTTTATGATTTCTCACGTCATTTATGCGTCGGTTTATCTTATGCTCACCATTATCCAGTTTACATACATTCGCGTTTGATTGTGTCTCATTGCCGGGCTCATTATTCTCTTGCATTTAACACTACCTTTATCTGGCTAGTGCTCATTTGTGCCATTCGGCGTTATATTGTATTCAACATGTTTGACCTATTAATGTGAAATTCATCACTTATAAACAATCAATTTTATTCTTTATTCGACCCATTCGACTTCGAATAGTTGAACATATTTACTCACAATTTCTATATACGAGATTTTATAGTCATAACTCGTAATCCAAGTTACTTTGATCTTTCAACCCGCGTTCACGTCTCTTGGTTTACGCATGTGTTTAATTCTTACCCATCCACCGGGTGTTTTACTGAAGTTGTTATTATTGCAACCCTCCCGGTATGCATTAAGACCTTGCTTCGTTTTTTTTTTTATATTCTGATTTTATCTTTAAGTTCGACGTTTTACAAAAATGACCCGTTAAGGGACATATTTGCATTTTCCGGGTTCGAGTGTAAGTACACCCCCTCCCAATGCATATCTAAATCATTTTACATGTTTACATTCTCCGGGTTCAAGTGTAAGTATCACTCCCTCCCAATATTTGTCTAAATCATTTTACATGCTTGATGTTTTCTGGGTTCGAGTGTAAGTACACTCCTTCCCAATACTTGTCTAAATCATTTTACATGCTTGATGTTTTCTGGGTTCGAGTGTAAGTACACTCCTTCCCAATACTTGTCTAAATCATTTTACATGCTTGATGTTTTCTGGGTTCGAGTGTAAGTACACTCCTTCCCAATACTTGTCTAAATCATTTTACATGCTTGTTTGTCCCTTCACCCGGGCTCATTATCCTAATGTAATACGCTCCCGTCACTTGGTTGTGCGTTTACATTATTATCAAATATTTTGCTTATCTGATTCATTTGGGTACTTTTTAAGTTAGTCCCATTCACCCCACCCTTACTACATCGGATGTAAACGTGTCCGCCATAAGAAGTTCATGGTATCATATGCCGCTACTTACTTGGCCAGAGTAAGCGATTAACACATGACACGCATGACCTTTTTACAGTTTTCACATCACGCCCTATGTAAGTAATACCTCTATCTGTTTTTCTTGGAAACAACATCCCGGATAGGTTTTCTATTCAGGTCTTTCCAAGTTTTCAATCTACATATGCAACTTTCAGTCTCTACATATCTGTTGCATATTACTATTTATGCAATGATTTAAAACGTGCACCTGATAATGCTTGCCCTAACGGGCTTCTCTTGCCATTAGCCTTGTTCGCGGTCGTTACGCGATTTAATCCTTGATGGGCATGTTTCTCTTGTCATGCCTCGG
This sequence comes from Helianthus annuus, assembly GCF_002127325.2. NCBI lineage: Eukaryota > Viridiplantae > Streptophyta > Magnoliopsida > Asterales > Asteraceae > Helianthus > Helianthus annuus. The sequence continues at coordinate 26,848,291 of NC_035447.2, forward strand.
ACTGTTCCTCTATCACATCTTGCATTTGTTTAACCTTTGCCATCTTTAAATGTAAGTATCCTTCAATCAAGACATTCACAAAGTTAGTAATGTCAACTTTACTAAATGCCTGTATCATAGTACAAGGCTTTTGTACTATATGTGTCAACGCATGAAATGTTGTTAACCATATCTATCATTTAATTTGGGGTAACGTGTATTTCACGATAACCCTATGTGTTGTTTACAACACTCTAATACGCTAAACGATTAACATACATACACTTACCGGATTTGCGATCAAGCCTCGAACCGAACACATTTGTCAACAACCTTGAGCTCTGATTACCAACTTGTAACACTCTAGTTATTATTTTAAAGGTTTTCGTATAAATCACGAATACAGACATGTATTTAGTGTTTTATATCCTTAGGAAATTCCGAATAAATTAAAGCTTTTACAATTCATAAGCTATTCTACGAACGTGATTGGGTTCGTCGTTAAAATTCACAACAAGGCAATGTGCGGAAGCATGAGTCTTTATTGTGTTCGGTTCTTCAGTTTGATCGTCTTCCGGCATCCCATAGTGTACCTACATTTCATAAACATGAAATGCTTAGTCATACAGGGTTTTAAACGTGTCTAAACGGGTCCGAGAAACAATTGATAACAAAACAACAATTTCAACCTGACCTCCACCGTAAATTACGGTGGCACCGTAATTTACGGTGGCCACTGGTTTTACATGCCCCTACCGTAAACCAGTAGGGGGCTACCGTAAGACTTTTCATCTCCACCGTAAATTACGATGGCACCGTAATTTACGGTGGACTCTGCATCCAGCTTTTCCAATTTTCCGTAATTTTGACCCATTCCTGTTTTTATCAAACGAATCATGTTTATTTGATCCTTATTCTCACGGTAATCATAATTTCAATAATTCCTATCATATTAGGTTCAAGTCACGGGTTCCTTACGTATCTTAAACCCGTTTACGCTCATATGCATATTTTGACCCGTTAAGGGTGTTTATGCATATTTTGATCATGAAACGCTCTCATTCATTTCTAGCATTAACATACAACATTTCTTATCAAGTGATCTTCCACCACAAACTTATTTGTGGTGGACTTAAGGGGGAAATCTATATAATCCGAGTTTTTTTCTCGTCGGATTACTAAATTCACGACAAAGACTCGTATGGAGTCATTTGACCAAAGGTTTACATCCTTTGCGACTTAATACTTATTTCAATTACTTACTTGATCGTAAAACTCGTTTCAAAACTACCTTTAAAGGTAGTTTGTCCAATTTAGCTTATAAGGGCGTTTTAGTCCGTTTAGTCAATCTTTTACGATGAAGGATTTTTGGAAGTATATTCGACCCGCAATCCCTCTTTTAACTTATGATTTTGTTTGAAAAGTCATTAAGCTTCCCAACGCAATGTTCACTATATTAAACATTCGGTTTACTTATCAAGTAACCAAATGTTTATTTTGATTTCTATTAGCACTCGTTGAACCACATATTCTAAATGAGTGTTACCCTTTTTCACATACCTGGCGCGGATCAATATATCAACCCGTTTTTAATACCTTGCTTTTATAACCGCTAATCCATGGCGTTGCTAATACCCATTTCACATTTACTCCTGAAATAATATAACTCGACAATAATCATTATTCGTTATTGTCAAGAGGTGATATCTTCACCTTTTGACCCGTTTGGTCTAAGTGACCGGTTAGGTTGACGAGATGGCATTTATTACCAGCTCATCTATACGACTCGCTCCGGTTTACACTGTGCGGTCATTTCACCTATTGATCGTTCCCTAACGCTTTTTAGCCTATCATAGCTTACGTCATTCGGTGCCTTTCAAAATCAATAGTTATGGTCAACACGTGACCAATTTACCGTTTTACCCTTATTGTTTGTTTTGGTTTACCCTATAAGGCAACCATTCCAACGTTTCATATTCCATTTGTCATAAAATAATCGAATTACTGATTTTAAGTCTTTTCTAAACCATCAACATGGTTTCTTGTCATGCTTGTCTAACTTGTTCCGTGCGTCTACACGCCGGAACATCATACCGCAATTATGTATTTATCTTATTCGTAACTAATACGATAAGAGGATATTCTAGAATACAAGACTAGTGTAAGCCATACTTACCTCGCATCCGAATACGCTTTTTCTTCTCGTGCTTGATTCGTTTGACCGCTTCTTTCCCAAGCCTCCACCTAGCTTGTAGAGAGTGTCAAACTATTATTATAATCCGTAAGATGATTAGATTAGTCATCTTTACTTATGACTATTTCATTTTACGGATTCCATGCCAAAACTACTATTCGATATCATCATTGGTTAATTTGACTTTTAGGAGTCAACTACCCTTAATTATCCAATAGGCATAATTAAGTTAAATCATCGTTATGATTAGAATCCGTTTTAACCCATATTTCACGTAATTAGTCAAACTAGCCAATTACGCATTTCTTTCATAAAATCCTCTTTTCAATATTCATTCGGGCATTTTAACAAACATCTTGTAGGCGAGATTTACAAGCATATTTTCTCTAATCATGTTCATTATTTTAACCAAGTTTTAGTATCAAAATCATGCCTCTATGTCTAGTGTACATGAACTACACCTAGAACTAGCATCACAACATCAAGGTTCATCCATTTAGCATCTTAATTCGAGTGTTCACCATATTTCTACAAAACCCATTTAACACATGATAGGGTAATTATCAAATCCCTAGTTTGGGCCTCAATTCATCAAGACTAGGGTTTGTTTCTAAACGAAGATTTCATCACAATAACACTCATAGATTCAATATTCATTCTAGAATTTCGATTATGATTGTTCATCATAATCTCAAAGTATCACCAAATCATAAAATTCGACATACCTTGTGATCCCCACGACTAGGTGATCATTTATATGTGTTCATGCATCGATTTGGGTCTTGATTTGAGCTTCAATTTGTTGAGATTGTTGGAGCTAGGGTTTGGAGCTCTTGCTCCTTCTCCTGGACTACTTCACGCACGCACACACACATCTAGTGTGTGTGTGTTGTGTTATATTTTTAAGTTATAATTCCATTTTCAAGTTACCCGGCTTTGGTCCCTCGTGTTTGGTTAGTTATTAATTAGGTCACAACCTAATTATTTTCAATAATATTCCCACTTATTAACTAGGTTTAATATTCCTAGTTAACTTAACGGGTTCGGGAAGTCATAACCCGTTTTTATTTTAAGTCCCGTTACTCGGACTTTTACAAATTTCATTTCATTAAAAGCTTTTATTCACTTCTTATTTAATATTAGGATTAATTATTAAAATCCTAATATTTACCGGGTAAGTTTTACCGCTAACGGTATTTTACCCGTCTTTTAGTGCTAACGGGGTTTGATTACCAAACCCGTTTTCGGGGTGTTACAAGTCTACCCCCCTTAAAGAGGTTTCGTCCTCGAAACCTTTTCTTACATAATATATCGAGTTTAACTCCATGCATTTGCTCTCGATAATCAATTAAGCATTTCTCCTATCTTAACCGATTGTTAGTATTACCAGAAAAGTATGGTAATACTCTTTTGGTTATTAATCATCTATGTATCTTATATGACATAATGCGACTGGGAATAACGTAATCTCGTTATTTCCACTAGTTTAATTAACTTAGCGATATTCCTTGCTTTCATATCCTATCGAATTCTTTGTGAATCCGTTACTTTGACCCGTTTAAAGGTCTTTAGTGAAATATTTCACTTTTAGCAACAAATTCTTTTGTTTTCAAATTTATCTATTCGGTTTAGCTATACCGATCCCACCGTTTTCGAGCAAACCAAATTTCTTGACTTGAATTGTTGACCTTAACTGGTCTCACTAACTAGACTTATTTGTCCAGTTCCTTTTTACCGCTTGCTTGGTCATATTGTGATTCTACTTCACATTACATTTCTTGACCGTGATTGTGTTGCATCATGTTTAATTTATATCAACCTTTCATTTTTGAGAATATCACCTTTCGAATATATCATCTTGCGCCTATCAGTGTCAAGACTTGTATCTTTCATGCTTACTATTTAAATTCCTATCAGAATTTATGTTTGTAAGAACATTATTTCTTACTAAAACCGAAGTTTTAGTTTTAAGATCTTTTCTTTATCTTGTGTCAATCATCCATACCGGGATATTGACAGTCCATAATTTAATCCTTTACAGTCTTAGTTTTTATGCGGGGATTCTTAACTGATTTCCTTGCTTTATTCCATCTAACCCGTAGGTTTATCACTTAGCCTTATGGGCTATTTTCGATTAGACATTCACCTCTTTAAGGCGAAGTCCTTATAACTTCTTTCTAATCATGACCCGTGGGTCGTTTTGGCCCCGTAGACCTTTTGCTCTAATTAATACCTCGTAGGTTATGATGATCCCGTAGATCATCTTTTATTCGAGTCTTCCTTCAAATGTGTATACATTTATATACGCATACGGCGTTAAGGCACCATGTTTTTGTTTAACATCATTTATTATCGTTTTGATATTATCTTTGACCTTGACCGTAGTCTAAGGCTACATTCGTTTCTTTTCGGGCACATTTTCCGACTTTATGATTTCTCACGTCATTTATGCGTCGGTTTATCTTATGCTCACCATTATCCAGTTTACATACATTCGCGTTTGATTATGTCCCATTGCCGGGCTCATTATTCTCTTGCATTTAACACTACCTTTATCTGGCTAGTGCTCATTTGTGCCATTCGGCGTTATATTGTATTCAACATGTTTGACCTATTAATGTGAAATTCATCACTTATAAACAATCAATTTTATTCTTTATTCGACCCATTCGACTTCGAATAGTTGAACATATTTACTCACAATTTCTATATACGAGATTTTATAGTCATAACTCGTAATCCAAGTTACTTTGATCTTTCAACCCGCGTTCACGTCTCTTGGTTTACGCATGTGTTTAATTCTTACCCATCCACCGGGTGTTTTACTGAAGTTGTTATTATTGCAACCCTCCCGGTATGCATTAAGACCTTGCTTCGTTTTTTTTTTTTATATTCTGATTTTATCTTTAAGTTCGACGTTTTACAAAAATGACCCGTTAAGGGACATATTTGCATTTTCCGGGTTCGAGTGTAAGTACACCCCCTCCCAATGCATATCTAAATCATTTTACATGTTTACATTCTCCGGGTTCAAGTGTAAGTATCACTCCCTCCCAATATTTGTCTAAATCATTTTACATGCTTGATGTTTTCTGGGTTCGAGTGTAAGTACACTCCTTCCCAATACTTGTCTAAATCATTTTACATGCTTGATGTTTTCTGGGTTCGAGTGTAAGTACACTCCTTCCCAATACTTGTCTAAATCATTTTACATGCTTGATGTTTTCTGGGTTCGAGTGTAAGTACACTCCTTCCCAATACTTGTCTAAATCATTTTACATGCTTGTTTGTCCCTTCACCCGGGCTCATTATCCTAATGTAATACGCTCCCGTCACTTGGTTGTGCGTTTACATTATTATCAAATATTTTGCTTATCTGATTCATTTGGGTACTTTTTAAGTTAGTCCCATTCACCCCACCCTTACTACATCGGATGTAAACGTGTCCGCCATAAGAAGTTCATGGTATCATATGCCGCTACTTACTTGGCCAGAGTAAGCGATTAACACATGACACGCATGACCTTTTTACAGTTTTCACATCACGCCCTATGTAAGTAATACCTCTATCTGTTTTTCTTGGAAACAATATCCCGGATAGGTTTTCTATTCAGGTCTTTCCAAGTTTTCAATCTACATATGCAACTTTCAGTCTCTACATATCTGTTGCATATTACTATTTATGCAATGATTTAAAACGTGCACCTGATAATGCTTGCCCTAACGGGCTTCTCTTGCCATTAGCCTTGTTCGCGGTCGTTACGCGATTTAATCCTTGATGGGCATGTTCCTCTTGTCATGCCTCGGACTGTTCCTCTATCACATCTTGCATTTGTTTAACCTTTGCCATCTTTAAATGTAAGTATCCTTCAATCAAGACATTCACAAAGTTAGTAATGTCAACTTTACTAAATGCCTGTATCATAGTACAAGGCTTTTGTACTATATGTGTCAACGCATGAAATGTTGTTAACCATATCTATCATTTAATTTGGGGTAACGTGTATTTCACGATAACCCTATGTGTTGTTTACAACACTCTAATACGCTAAACGATTAACATACATACACTTACCGGATTTGCGATCAAGCCTCGAACCGAACACATTTGTCAACAACCTTGAGCTCTGATTACCAACTTGTAACACTCTAGTTATTATTTTAAAGGTTTTCGTATAAATCACGAATACAGACATGTATTTAGTGTTTTATATCCTTAGGAAATTCCGAATAAATTAAAGCTTTTACAATTCATAAGCTATTCTTCGAACGTGATTGGGTTCGTCGTTAAAATTCACAACAAGGCAATGTGCGGAAGCATGAGTCTTTATTGTGTTCGGTTCTTCAGTTTGATCGTCTTCCGGCATCCCATAGTGTACCTACATTTCATAAACATGCAATGCTTAGTCATACAGGGTTTTAAACGTGTCTAAACGGGTCCGAGAAACAATTGATAACAAAACAACAATTTCAACCTGACCTCCACCGTAAATTACGGTGGCACCGTAATTTACGGTGGCCACTGGTTTTACATGCCCCTACCGTAAACCAGTAGGGGGCTACCGTAAGACTTTTCATCTCCACCGTAAATTACGATGGCACCGTAATTTACGGTGGACTCTGCATCCAGCTTTTCCAATTTGCCGTAATTTTGACCCATTCCTGTTTTTATCAAACGAATCATGTTTATTTGATCCTTATTCTCACGGTAATCATAATTTCAATAATTCCTATCATATTAGGTTCAAGTCACGGGTTCCTTACGTATCTTAAACCCGTTTACGCTCATATGCATATTTTGACCCGTTAAGGGTGTTTATGCATATTTTGATCATGAAACGCTCTCATTCATTTCTAGCATTAACATACAACATTTCTTATCAAGTGATCTTCCACCACAAACTTATTTGTGGTGGACTTAAGGGGGAAATCTATATAATCCGAGTTTTTTTCTCGTCGGATTACTAAATTCACGACAAAGACTCGTATGGAGTCATTTGACCAAAGGTTTACATCCTTTGCGACTTAATACTTATTTCAATTACTTACTTGATCGTAAAACTCGTTTCAAAACTACCTTTAAAGGTAGTTTGTCCAATTTAGCTTATAAGGGCGTTTTAGTCCGTTTAGTCAATCTTTTACGATGAAGGATTTTTGGAAGTATATTCGACCCGCAATCCCTCTTTTAACTTATGATTTTGTTTGAAAAGTCATTAAGCTTCCCAACGCAATGTTCACTATATTAAACATTCGGTTTACTTATCAAGTAACCAAATGTTTATTTTGATTTCTATTAGCACTCGTTGAACCACATATTCTAAATGAGTGTTACCCTTTTTCACATACCTGGCGCGGATCAATATATCAACCCGTTTTTAATACCTTGCTTTTATAACCGCTAATCCATGGCGTTGCTAATACCCATTTCACATTTACTCCTGAAATAATATAACTCGACAATAATCATTATTCGTTATTGTCAAGAGGTGATATCTTCACCTTTTGACCCGTTTGGTCTAAGTGACCGGTTAGGTTGACGAGATGGCATTTATTACCAGCTCATCTATACGACTCGCTCCGGTTTACACTGTGCGGTCATTTCACCTATTGATCGTTCCCTAACGCTTTTTAGCCTATCATAGCTTACGTCATTCGGTGCCTTTCAAAATCAATAGTTATGGTCAACACGTGACCAATTTACCGTTTTACCCTTATTGTTTGTTTTGGTTTACCCTATAAGGCAACCATTCCAACGTTTCATATTCCATTTGTCATAAAATAATCGAATTACTGATTTTAAGTCTTTTCTAAACCATCAACATGGTTTCTTGTCATGCTTGTCTAACTTGTTCCGTGCGTCTACACGCCGGAACATCATACCGCAATTATGTATTTATCTTATTCGTAACTAATACGATAAGAGGATATTCTAGAATACAAGACTAGTGTAAGCCATACTTACCTCGCATCCGAATACGCTTTTTCTTCTCGTGCTTGATTCGTTTGACCGCTTCTTTCCCAAGCCTCCACCTAGCTTGTAGAGAGTGTCAAACTATTATTATAATCCGTAAGATGATTAGATTAGTCATCTTTACTTATGACTATTTCATTTTACGGATTCCATGCCAAAACTACTATTCGATATCATCATTGGTTAATTTGACTTTTAGGAGTCAACTACCCTTAATTATCCAATAGGCATAATTAAGTTAAATCATCGTTATGATTAGAATCCGTTTTAACCCATATTTCACGTAATTAGTCAAACTAGCCAATTACGCATTTCTTTCATAAAATCCTCTTTTCAATATTCATTCGGGCATTTTAACAAACATCTTGTAGGCGAGATTTACAAGCATATTTTCTCTAATCATGTTCATTATTTTAACCAAGTTTTAGTATCAAAATCATGCCTCTATGTCTAGTGTACATGAACTACACCTAGAACTAGCATCACAACATCAAGGTTCATCCATTTAGCATCTTAATTCGAGTGTTCACCATATTTCTACAAAACCCATTTAACACATGATAGGGTAATTATCAAATCCCTAGTTTGGGCCTCAATTCATCAAGTTTTCAACTAGGGTTTGTTTCTAAACGAAGATTTCATCACAATAACACTCATAGATTCAATATTCATTCTAGAATTTCGATTATGATTGTTCATCATAATCTCAAAGTATCACCAAATCATAAAATTCGACATACCTTGTGATCCCCACGACTAGGTAATCATTTATATGTGTTCATGCATCGATTTGGGTCTTGATTTGAGCTTCAATTTGTTGAGATTGTTGGAGCTAGGGTTTGGAGCTCTTGCTCCTTCTCCTGGACTACTTCACGCACGCACACACACATCTAGTGTGTGTGTTGTGTTATATTTTTAAGTTATAATTCCATTTTCAAGTTACCCGGCTTTGGTCCCTCGTGTTTGGTTAGTTATTAATTAGGTCACAACCTAATTATTTTCAATAATATTCCCACTTATTAACTAGGTTTAATATTCCTAGTTAACTTAACGGGTTCGGGAAGTCATAACCCGTTTTTATTTTAAGTCCCGTTACTCGGACTTTTACAAATTTCATTTCATTAAAAGCTTTTATTCACTTCTTATTTAATATTAGGATTAATTATTAAAATCCTAATATTTACCGGGTAAGTTTTACCGCTAACGGTATTTTACCCGTCTTTTAGTGCTAACGGGGTTTGATTACCAAACCCGTTTTCGGGGTGTTACATACAAGCTGGAAACATGGAGCATGGAGATCATGCATGTGACGATGCAGAATGGGTCCCTCCCACACCTTCCTTTAATAATTTATCTTCACCATTTCATGATAATGCAGCTCCATACGATGGGAACACTATTAGGATTGCAGTTAATCATACCGGCTTCTGTCAGTATTTTCTTTGCATACGCCTTTTCTTTAATTTTTATCCGGTCCTTGTTCTGCGACACTTCAATTTCAAGATAATAAGTAAGTTTGCCCAAAAGCGACATTTCAAAGTTTTTAGCCATCATGCGCTTAAACTCCAGAATAAGTTTCATATTTGAACCCGTCACAATTAAATCGTCCACGTACACGCCGATTAATAAAATATCAGGGCCAACTGTTCTTCACTATATGGGTTGTTCTTGCGAAATTTCATATTCCTTTATTTCCGGCTGATGAGATATGCCTTGTTTGTCATAAGGTGTGTTTGGACTCTTTTGGGGAGCATGTAGTTCATTGTAGAGAGCTTCTGGGGTTCAAGTACTGACATGATTTGGTTAGGGATGTCATTTTTTACATATTCAGGCGTATTGGGATTTCTGCTAAGAAAGAGGCACCAGTGGATTTCTTAACTGACTCGTTGGAAGGAAGATCTATCCTTAGACCAGCCAACATTGTGGTCTTTGGATGGATGGGAGGAAAACACATGTGTGTGAATCTAACAGGAGTTTCCCCCTTGTGGGCTTGGGGGGTAGTGTTTTCATGATAGGCCAGGCTGCTTTAAAAGCTGCTTAGGGTAAAATGACCAAACACGAGAAAGCGTGCCTTGACAACCAGCACATTTTTAACCCATTTGCTTTTGATACTTTTGATTTTCTTGCGCCAGAGGCTATCAAACTACTTAGTTGAGTACAAAGGGTCATGCATAGTAATGTTATGACCCCAAGATCTATGAATGTACTTTTTAAAAGACTTAGTTTTGCTATTCAAAAAGGGGTGGTGGCGCAGCTTGTTTCTGTTTACCTTCTATTTCGAATTTCATATTTAACAAAATATTATTTAATTTCGTATTCCACACACGTGGAGCTTGCCTTTACCCGTATAATTTATAGACTTTATGTTCCTCGCCTTTTTTAATGAACTCTTCCAGTTAAACGACATAAACTTCTTATTTTAATTCGCCATGTAGGAACGTGAATTTAACATCTAGATGATGTAATTCCCAACCTTCATTCGATGCGAGAGATAAAAGTAATCAAAATGTTTCGAGTCGAGCAACTGGCGCGGACACTTCAAAATCAACTCCGGGTTGCTGAACATAACCCTTTGCCACGAGTCTAGCCTTGTGTTTATTTAGTGATCCATTCGCATTTCTTTTAACCTTGAAAACCCACTTCAATCCAATAGCTTTTGCACCACCTGGTAACTGTTGGCGGCAAAATTACCAACTCATCACAAGTCGGTGGTAGGTTTGGGTCGTGATCCTAATCAAAGCGGATTAGGATTGGTTATTTACTTATTGTTATCTCTAACTGATTGTAATTATCTGATAAAATTATTTAGGTAATTAAAATATCAATTAGAATAGGATTAGGATGCTTGGAAAAGAAGATTTCAAGTCCTATAAATGTGATTAGTTTTTGAGGAAGTTTTCTGATTTTAAAATTATGAGCGTATCATAGTTTTAAGGGGAATTGGCCTGTAATAATCTCACCTAGACCTTATTGGCCATTAATAATCCCACCTCAGAATATTCCCCCCACCAGTCCCACCTTTCACCTATTTTTCCTACAATGGTCCCCCGTTAAAAAAAACTTAACGGAGTTAAGCTTTTTTCCAAATTACAAACAAATTTTTTAGGGCTTTTGATCAGAACGATGATACGAGTCCATTGATGTAAAACTTACTTCGAAATGGTGCTCCAAGTGACTTGATTTTGGTTAATTGGAAATTTAAACACCCGAATTGAAGCGTCGTTTTCATCATTTGGAGCACCGTTTTGAGGCAAGTTTTACATCAATGGACTCGTATTATCGTTCTAATCAAAAGCCCTAAAAAATCTGTTTGTAATTTGGAAAAACGGTTAACTCCGTTAAGTTTTTTTTTAACGGGGGACCATTGTAGGAAAAATAGGTGAAAGGTGGGGCTGGTGAGGGGAATATTCTGAGGTGGGATTATTAATGGCCAATAAGGTTTAGGTGGGATTATTACAGGCCAATTTCCCTAGTTTTAATTGTGTGCTTTCTAATTTCTTTGTTTTGCTGAAACCAATTCTGAGCTTGAATTGTTATAAGAGCCATTCAAGTTTTGGATCTGTTGAACGAAGATACCTGCGATCATGAAGAAGACCGATTGGAGTTGTTGTCAGAATTCAGAATCAAGAAGGTTGTAGTGTTTTTAGTTGAGTCAAGGATTGGAAAAGCAGAAACTCAACAGGGCCGAAGAACAGAACCAAGTCTGTCAGCGATTCTCTGTTTTCTACAAATCAAAGGTTTAGGTTAGAAAGGTGTTTGAATTCAAGTTTTGGATCAACCACCAAAATCACCAGTTACACAGACACACAGTCGGAAAAATGGAAGAAGACCAATGGGTGACGACGGATCAAGACAAGAGATGGTTACGGTTGAGAAAAGTGGCTCCAAGCCTTTACAATGCCCAATGTTGAATTCAGTCAATTACAACATATGGGCTATTAGAATTAAAGCACTGTTCAAAGTACATGGAATTTTGGAGGCGATTGGACCCTAAGGGCTATTCGAATTAGTCAGATCTAGTTCAAGCAAAAAAAGAACAAGAACGACATGGCTGTTGCATTATTGTTTCAATCAATCCCATAAGAGCTCGTGATCCAAGTGGCCCAGTATGAATCAGCTAAGAAAATATGGGACGCGTCAAAAACCAGATATGTAGGAGTTGATCAAGTAAGGGAAGCAGGATTTGAAACTCTAGAAATAGAGTTTGAGGGACTAAAGATGAAAGATGGAGACAACATAGATGACTTTGCGGCCTGGCTAAGCTCTCTTGTTTCTAAAGCAGCAAGTTTGGGAATTACGTTTGATCAGAAAAAGCTGGTAAGAAGTTGCTTAGTTCCACCCCTCCAAAATTTATCCAAATTGTTGCTTCAGTTGAACAAGTTTTGGATTTAAAAACAATGGTGTTTCAAGAAGCTGTGGAAAGGCTTAAGGCGTTTGAAGATCGATTGAAAGGAGCCGAACCACAAGGTGAAACCCAAGGTAAGCTACTTTATGGTGAATCTTCTACTAATCAAAGAAGTTGTGACTTTGGTAGGGGACGAGGAAGAGGTGGTTCACGTGGACGAGGCAACGGTCAAAACAAAGATTCTAATGAATCTTCTCAGAATCAATCAGAAGGAAAGCTAAAGAGAGATCAGTCGACGGTTAAGTGCTATTGGTGTGGCAAGATGGGTCATTTTTCTTCGGTTTGTCCTGTTCGTTTAAAAACCAGTGAAGCGAATCTTGCAGATACAAAGGAAGAGAAAAAGGAAACCTTACTCCTGTTGCAAAAGATAGATGAGTCAATTTTCCTGAATGAAGAAAAAGTTGTATCGGGATGGTACCAATCTTTTCCAAAGGAAGAAATTTGGTATCTCGATAACGGTGCTAACAACCACATGACGGGAGAACGCTCATTCTTTTGATTTCTTGATGAACAAGTAACTGGACGAGTTAGGTTTGGGGATGGTTCACAAGTTGAAATTCAAGGCAAAGGAACAATACGAGTGCATTGTAATGACAGTGAGAAAAGAAATATCACCATTGTTTGTTATATTCCTAACCTTCGTTGCAACATTTTGAATTTAGGTCATAATGGATGCAAGGTTGTGATGCACAAGTTTCTTAGGATGTATGGAGCTAATGGCGTTCTGATCATGAAAGTACCAAAGACGAATCATTTATACAAAATTAATCTTCGACCTGCTAAATATTTTTATTTACTTGCAAAAGTGAATGAATCTTCTCAAATTTGGCACGCAAGATTTGGTCACTCAAACTATGACTCGTTGAAGAACATGGTGTCAAAAGAACTTGTTGTTGGACTACCCAAAATAAGTCCAGGTAACGAGATTTGTGATGCATGCATGAAGGACAAGCAAACAAGGAACTGTTTTTCGGATCAGACAAGTTATAGAGCTTCTAAAGTGTTGGATTTGGTTTGTGGGGATCTATGTGGGCCAATTACCCCTTCGACACGGGGTGGTAGAAAATATATTTTTGTTTTGGTTAATGATCACAGTAGGTACATGTGGACGTTTATGATAAAGGCAATAGGTGAAGCATTTAAGATTTTCAAAGGTTTTAAAGCAACTCTAGAAAAAGAAACGGGGTTGAAGATCAAAGTCTTTCGCACAGATAGAGGAGGCGAATTTACATCGCATGCTTTTATGGAGTTTTGCAAGGTTAATGGAATAGTTCGACAACTCACCGCACCATACACACCACAAAAAAACGGTGTGGTGGAGCGGAGAAATAGAACATTAATCGGGATGACAAGAAACATTCTAAAAGCTATGGATGTTCCTAAACACTTATGGGTTGAAGGTGTTCGTCATTCGACTTATGTTTCAAAATCAAGTAGCTACACGTTCACTAACCAATCAAACAACGTATGAAGTTTACAAGAAGCGGAAACCAATTATTTCACACTTAAGGGTGTTCGGATGCATTGCCTCAATTTCTCAACAAGTTAGATGAACGAAGTGAAAAATTGGTACATCTTGGAAACGAGCCGGGATCCAAGGCATATCGGTTGTATATTCTCAATAAAGACAAGGTGGTTGGTAGTCGGGATTTGGGTTTTGACGAAGAAAAGGGTTGGGATTGGTTCGGTAAAGAAGCAAAAAATAATGAGGTTTGGCAAGATTTTGAGGTGGTGCTGAAAGATACTGTTTCTGCTCAGGAAGAAGAGTCAGTTTCTGATGATGAATAAAATATAGAATCGGGAATAGAAGCAGAAGAAGAAATCGGTGATACCTCAGCTCAATTATCAGGTCAAGAAGTTGATCATGAGACATATTTTTCAAGCCCAGATGGGTTTGAAAACAGCCTTGCATCAACACCAACCCATCAGGTCAGCCCTTACAGTACAGTTCTGAGGGGCTGAACATAGGTGCTGATGTGTGTAAAATGCAACATATAAAACACATCATTTAAGGCATAAAACTAACCCTTTTTAAGTACTAATGTTGGAAAAAGAGTGTTTTTGTCTTCCTTTTGTATTTTCAGGATGAAATGAGCTCAAAATCACAAAAGAAGCAAAAAGACCACTAATTCTACCATAAATACAAGAAAAGGGACAAAAAGTAAACTGCCCGGACCCTCAACGGCACCTCCCAAGACAAAGAGAAGAGAACAGAGCCTGAACACGCCCCGTGTCCAGTGAACACGGGGGCGTGCCCAGGAAGCAGCAGAAAAGACAAACCAGTAGAAGCTTCCATTGCTCACCACGGGGCCGTGCCCAGCGGACACGGGGGCGTGTTGAAAGTACAGCAGGCGCATTAATTGTAATTCGCAATTACAATTAATGAAGAGAGAGAATGTCAGACGGGCACGGGGCCGTGTTCAGCGAACACGGGGCCGTGTCCAGCGTTCTGTTCAGCCTATAAATAGAGGAGCTTGGTTTCATTCTCTCTCATCCCTTGGCACACCACCTCTCTCACACTTCATCCACCACCCACCACCACCATAACACCATCATCCACCACCATCATCCATTGTCCATCATAGAGTGTGTGAGTCGTCTCGGGATCCAAGATTGATCGTAAGAGTTCTTGACAATCAAGGCCATGTTTGCCTAAGTCTCTTACATCACTTGGTGAAGACAAGTGTTTAGTATAATACTTTTTATTTTTAATCTTTTGCACTTTTTATTTGGTTTTGTATTAATGACTTTAATAACTAGTTACTTATGTTGAAGGTGATCTTTCCTTATCGTTTGTCCGTGGTGTCTTGGCGTTATTTTACTGTCTATATAAAATAAAAGATTTTCACCATTCATATCTCCACGGTCTATATGGAGGTATGTTGGCTACCTGGTCGGGGGTTAAGGGAACGGTTTGGTAAAGGTCTTGCCCTTGTTCAGCGTTTAGAGGTCCTGCTTGGGACCTGGGTCAAATTTAGTAGGATCTCCTTCAATGCCCATAGGTATTGGATGGCGGGGATCCAAACTCTTTGACCCCCTCATAAGCTAACTACTATTAATACTATAACCCGGCTATTTAGGACTGTATCCCTGCTGACTCAGACTACTTAGCCGAGGGTAACGTCACCGCCAAAAGCGGGGCCTACCATAATTTGCATTAATAACTTAATTCATTATCTTTCAATAATCCGACCCTTTAGGATTGTATCCTTGCTGACTCAAACTACTGGGTTGAGGGTAACGTCGCCTTCAAAAGAGGGGCCTACTACAATAACTAAGATAATCTCTTAAACAAGTGCAAAAGTGCGAAAATAATCAAAGGTTATACTAATACACGTGTCGGATCCAAGTGATTCATCTTGTCTATCTGTTTTTATTTTATTTTATTTTTCAGCATTTAGTTAGTTTTTATTTTTCTTAGTTTAAAACATTTTTCTAACTTTTTGATTTGATTAGACGTTGAGGATAAACCGGTATTAAAAGCTCTTGTGTCCTTGGACGACCTCGGTATCTTACCAACACTATACTACGTCCACGATGGGTGCACTTGCCCATATGTGTGTTTAGTGTTAGTAAATATCGTGTTTTATAAATTTAAAACTTGGCTAAAAGTGTAAAAAGGGCTTAAATATATATCTAAAAATATAACACACTTCACGCACATCAAGTTTTTGGCGCCGCTGCCGGGGACACAAGGATTTTAAGAAAGTTAGGAATCAACGGCCTAATCATCTTTTTATTTTTCTTTAATTTTTAGGATTTTTTTTAGATTTTTCAGCTTCTGCAGAGCTCAGCACGGGGCCGTGCCCGCTGAACACGCCCCCGTGCCCAATCATTGGAACTGGCAATCCTGTTTTATATCAGACAGTAGGCTGAACACGGGGCCGTGTCCACTCAACACGCCCCCGTGCCCAAGATTCAGTTGCTGAAAACAGAACCGTTTGATCCCGGCGGTTGGTAACTTCTGATACAAACATGAGTAATAGTGATTCTTTTTACTTTCGGCACTCTTATGGTTTGTGGTGTCAAATATGTGGAGGCGAACACGAGGAATTAAAATGTTTCTTCCTCACTTATAGGCCACACTATATAGACCCACCAATTCCTTGTAGCCTTAAGAGGGGCGAAAGTAAAAATAAACACTATTTCTCCCTCGAATGCGCCCAACCGGATATTCTAGGAGATATGCTCCTTGACGAGCTATTTCAACTAGAAGAACTACTTCTAAATTGGTCAAAAGAACTTAGGAAGGATTTCTTAGATCCATCCCAAGACGATGACCATGAGGAAATGTTGGAACCGCATTCTGACAACCTCGTTGCTCCAAAAAATACCTTTCTTCCTAGACAAGACATGGACGATAGTCGTCCCTGTGCCGATTGTGCCGTGAAGGACTCCCCATCGACCTCGTTCGGTGCATACATAGACCTGAGCGATTCGGCATACACCTTCTTTAACGAGAGCCCGGGAAAGGGTTGGACTTGTCCACCTAGAATGAAAATAGGAATTACCCTCACCGACAACCTCTTGCGTTCTCGCCTTAGTATAGGACAATTAAGGTATCTTAGGCACTATGGGGTTGTTCCAACAAGTCAGGAGCCACCCGATAAGAATTAGCTCCTTAATAAAGACAAAACTTCATAAATCAGCTTTCCGACACGGGGCCGTGTTCGGCCAACACGCCCCCGTGTCCATCGAAAGATTCCCTTCTGATCATGACGTCAGAATACGGACAAACTGTGTCAGAATTTTCTCTGCACACGGGGCCGTGTTCAGCGAACACGGGGCCGTGTCCAGCAGGCTGTCATTTTCTATAAATGCAGCCAAAAATCCTGCACATTTGGACCAACTTGGGGACAGAGATTTGAAGGAATCTTCTCTCAAACAATCCTAGGTAAGTCTAAAAGAAGTTTCCAACAACTCATCTTGTCCTTTCCTCTTCTAGACATTTCCTTCTTCTTCATCTTTCTTCAAAAGCCACCATGAAAAGTTTGAATTTTCAATCTTTATGGTAGGAAACAAGGAGTTTTGATCATGGAATCTTGGTAAAAACATGTTATGTAACATTGTTTAGAGTTATTTACTGTCAAAAAGCTTGCACAAACTCAGAAAATAACTCGAAAACCCAAGGTTCCTTGCTCCAAAATTCTGCAGAAAGATGAACACGGGGCCGTGCTCAGTGAGCACGGGGCCGTGTCCAGAAACTGTTTCGTCTTATAAACTATTTTTGGTTTATTTTTCGTAGAATGGCGAGTGAAAACAGCGAAACATCATCCGTGCATTCCTCAAACAGCCGAAGGGGAAGGAGACCCTCCGTTGAAGCCACACTTGTGCACTACGTGATAGCACTAAGAGAGGCTCTCGACGAAATGACGTCCGTAGAGGAGGTCCTCATTGACCGTATCAACGATCTTACAATGGGATTGGAAAGCAGCTTCCAAGAGATTAACCTTTTGCACCAAAGGTTAAACATTTTGGTGGCACCTCCTATGGAACCAGTCTTTCCACAACAAGACTGGAACTTAGCACTCGGTATTAACAACCCTACCGGGTGGGGAGACATCCCCGCGGAACCTCCTATGGAAATCCCACAAGAAGTCCCGGCGGAAGTTGAAACTCCTCAAACAAATGCGAACGAGCCTTCCTTCCTCCTTCCAAGGGAGGTAGAGGAGTGGCTTGCCGACATATGAGGAGAAACGCATCCGAAAGTTGGAGCTCTACAAAGCCTTGTCTAACCAGGATCAGTAGATTCTTGGAAATTTTGCTAAAATTAAAATAAAACATAGGGCTAGAACTCCATAAGCTTACTATCTATGTAACTTTTATCTTTATGTATTATCTCTCTATTAGCAATGTTATGATGGTTTTTATGATTTATGGACTCATGGTGGTAATGGATGAAAAAGGGAACGAGAAAAAAAATGGAACCATGCAGAAGAACAGAACAAACCGACAAAAATCTCCATAACAGAAGGCTCCACACGGGCCGTGCCCAACCAACACGGCCCCGTGCTGAGCCCCCTGCAGGAAATCACCCAGTTCAGGTAACTGGACACGGGCCGTGTTCAGCGAACACGCCCCCGTGTCCAGGCTTCTGTTTCAATTCTATAATTTTTGTTACTGGCACTTGACCACGGGGCCGTGCCCGGTCAACACGGGGCCGTGTCCAGAGTGCCAGTAACACAAATCTTTGTTTTTAAACACACTTTTACATATTCTAATCAACCAAAAACTCTATTTTTGGACACATTGAGGACAATGTGTAATTTAAGTGTGGGGGGGATGCTAAAACCTTGGAATTTTGCAAAATCCTAAAACAAGCCTTACACAAAACTCTATTGGAACCGCTAAACACCCCAAATTTTTTTTCAAAAACTTTTTCATTTTTTTATTTACTTGTCTTAGTTTAAGTTGGGAATAACAAGTTATAAAAGGGTTATATTTTTACAAACTTACAACCGATAGCGTCGTGATAAAAAGAACTAACATAAGAAAATTATGAAACGGTATAACAAGTCTAGCTAAAATTCGATCATATATGCTTGGTCACATTAAAAACCCATTCCCACAAAAAGTGAGTTTTGAGCCTATATTGAGCATAAAAATACACATACTTAGATTAAATGCTCATTTTTCGTTTCTTGTGTGAATAGCCGCTCGGTCTTTACAAATCTAGAACTTGCCACGACGATACATTCCCGGTCCTTACCAACTTAAACCCAAGTAAGTAAATGATGGAGGCATTAGGACTAACTATTTTTCTTTCAAAACCATTATTTTTCATTTTTTTTACCTACCCAAAATCCCCCTAGAAAACCCCTTTGAGCCTAAACCTTTCATTTCATTACCCCCAAAACAATTTTCTACCCACCAAAAACCTTTTTCATTTTTTCACCTTTACTTTAGTGACAAACTCGGTTTTTCATAAACATACCTTTACGTGATCAAAAAAAAAAAAAAAAAAAAAAAAAAATGTTGAAGTCAAAGACAAACATAAGCTACAAAAAGCTTGTTTGGAGAAATACTTCAAAAATAAATATCACCAAAAATAAGGTATTTTACGAAAACCGACACTTGTTACGATTTTTCGCCCTTTTTACTAACCACTAACCAACCACCCACCTTTAAACCCAAGCCTTCACCCCAAAAAGACCTCTTGATATTTACAAAGGTAAAAGTTAAAAAGGAGGAGGATTGATCGCTTGGCAAGCATATGGAAAATGTAAATCCGTGCCGCTCTCGAGCGATTCACTTAAATATACACCTTCGGCCGAGTGATTGAGTGATCTCCCGTGAGGTATGTGAACTTGTATATAAATGGAATTTTAATAAGGCATGCTATGCCAAATTAAGTAGTTTATCTTATGAAAAGTTCAAAATAAACCATGACGAATAAGATTGTAAATAAGGTAAAAATAGAACCTATACAAACCTTGGATTCCCGACACTCTAGGACAAGTTAAAAAACTTCTCTTCTACCTATTCCATTTGGGAGTGTAAGCCACATTAAAAGAGTTTTGCTTGAGGACAAGCAAAAGTTCAAGTGTGGGGGTATTTGATGTGTGTAAAATGCAACATATAAAACACATCATTTAAGGCATAAAACTAACCCTTTTTAAGTACTAATGTTGGAAAAAGAGTGTTTTTGTCTTCCTTTTGTATTTTCAGGATGAAATGAGCTCAAAATCACAAAAGAAGCAAAAAGACCACTAATTCTACCATAAATACAAGAAAAGGGACAAAAAGTAAACTGCCCGGACCCTCAACGGCACCTCCCAAGACAAAGAGAAGAGAACAGAGCCTGAACACGCCCCGTGTCCAGTGAACACGGGGGCGTGCCCAGGAAGCAGCAGAAAAGACAAACCAGTAGAAGCTTCCATTGCTCACCACGGGGCCGTGCCCAGCGGACACGGGGGCGTGTTGAAAGTACAGCAGGCGCATTAATTGTAATTCGCAATTACAATTAATGAAGAGAGAGAATGTCAGACGGGCACGGGGCCGTGTTCAGCGAACACGGGGCCGTGTCCAGCGTTCTGTTCAGCCTATAAATAGAGGAGCTTGGTTTCATTCTCTCTCATCCCTTGGCACACCACCTCTCTCACACTTCATCCACCACCCACCACCACCATAACACCATCATCCACCACCATCATCCATTGTCCATCATAGAGTGTGTGAGTCGTCTCGGGATCCAAGATTGATCGTAAGAGTTCTTGACAATCAAGGCCATGTTTGCCTAAGTCTCTTACATCACTTGGTGAAGACAAGTGTTTAGTATAATACTTTTTATTTTTAATCTTTTGCACTTTTTATTTGGTTTTGTATTAATGACTTTAATAACTAGTTACTTATGTTGAAGGTGATCTTTCCTTATCGTTTGTCCGTGGTGTCTTGGCGTTATTTTACTGTCTATATAAAATAAAAGATTTTCACCATTCATATCTCCACGGTCTATATGGAGGTATGTTGGCTACCTGGTCGGGGGTTAAGGGAACGGTTTGGTAAAGGTCTTGCCCTTGTTCAGCGTTTAGAGGTCCTGCTTGGGACCTGGGTCAAATTTAGTAGGATCTCCTTCAATGCCCATAGGTATTGGATGGCGGGGATCCAAACTCTTTGACCCCCTCATAAGCTAACTACTATTAATACTATAACCCGGCTATTTAGGACTGTATCCCTGCTGACTCAGACTACTTAGCCGAGGGTAACGTCACCGCCAAAAGCGGGGCCTACCATAATTTGCATTAATAACTTAATTCATTATCTTTCAATAATCCGACCCTTTAGGATTGTATCCTTGCTGACTCAAACTACTGGGTTGAGGGTAACGTCGCCTTCAAAAGAGGGGCCTACTACAATAACTAAGATAATCTCTTAAACAAGTGCAAAAGTGCGAAAATAATCAAAGGTTATACTAATACACGTGTCGGATCCAAGTGATTCATCTTGTCTATCTGTTTTTATTTTATTTTATTTTTCAGCATTTAGTTAGTTTTTATTTTTCTTAGTTTAAAACATTTTTCTAACTTTTTGATTTGATTAGACGTTGAGGATAAACCGGTATTAAAAGCTCTTGTGTCCTTGGACGACCTCGGTATCTTACCAACACTATACTACGTCCACGATGGGTGCACTTGCCCATATGTGTGTTTAGTGTTAGTAAATATCGTGTTTTATAAATTTAAAACTTGGCTAAAAGTGTAAAAAGGGCTTAAATATATATCTAAAAATATAACACACTTCACGCACATCAGGTGCTAACATCAGCAATGAGGCTGTTGGAATTCCTTGTGATGTTCGAACGTAATTAGGGTTCTGTAGATCTTGGATTGTTCATAAAATGAATTGATAATCATAAACAGATACATTCGGAAGTATATATATGTTTAGAGCGTACATGTGTTAACCGCCCTCAAATTAATAAATAAAACATACTACCCTAATTAACACTTAAACTAATATGTAACATAAATATGTATTATATCTAGCTTATATATATATAATTAACCATGCTTGTCTAACACCCTCCCGTAAGCTAGATCATCAGAGCATCATGCGCAGTAAAGTCTTTAAACGTAAGAAATCCTTTGGCTGCAGTGCTTTAGTCATAATATCTGCTAATTGATCTTTGGTTGCACAGAACATTATTGTTACATCGTCTCTCTTGATCAAGTCTCTTATGAAATGATATTTGACGCGTATATGCTTGCTCTTGCCGTGATATACTGGATCCTTGGCTAGACATATAGTGGACTTATTATCACAATAGATAGGTATTGGATAATTGTTTTTTTCTTGTAATTCATCCAATATTCCTTTTAGCCATATTGCTTGACATCCGGCTAAGGTAAGAGCCATATATTCTGCTTCTGTTGAGGATAGAGCAACTACCTTTTGTTTCTTTGATTGCCACGATACAGGTCCTGATCCTAGATGAAAGATGTATCCTGATGTGCTTTTACTGTCATCCACATTTCCTGCATAGTCACTATCACTAAATCCTATCAGTTTCTGCTTTCCACCCTTAGAATATGTAACCCCTTGATCTAGAGTTCCTTTCACATATTTGAGTATACGCTTTGCTGCTTCCCAGTGACTTCGTTTTGGTGCTTCCATAAACCTACTTATTTTACTTACTGCGAACATTATGTCTGGTCTAGTGTTTGTCAGATACATCAGACTCCCTACTAGGCTTCTATACATGCTTTCATCTATGAATTCTTCCGGATCTTCCTTTGATAATTTCAACCCGTATTCCATCGGAGTCGAAACTGTATTGCATTGACTCATTCTATATTTCTCAAGTAAAGTTTTCATATATTTCTTTTGTGATAGGATTATATTGCCATCTTCATACGAAACTTCCATGCCAAGAAAGTAATGTAGTTTTCCCATGTCTGTCATCTCAAATTCCTTCTTCATCTCATTCTTAAACTCAGATATTAACTTCATAGAGTTACTGGCTTCTTCTCCTG
The DNA here is from genome assembly GCF_002127325.2 of Helianthus annuus. Lineage (NCBI taxonomy): Eukaryota > Viridiplantae > Streptophyta > Magnoliopsida > Asterales > Asteraceae > Helianthus > Helianthus annuus. Next base: position 26,871,312 of record NC_035447.2, read on the forward strand.
GTTTGATATATCCTTGAGGTTGATCTATATACACTTGTTCCTTCAGTTTCCCGTTTAAAAATGCTGTTTTTACGTCCATTTGGTGTAAGTACCAGTCATTTTGAGCTGCTAGGGCCAGCACTAGACGCACTGTCTCAAATCTAATAACTGGTGCAAATACTTCTTGGTAGTCGATTCCGAATTTCTGCTTGTATCCTTTTACCACCAGTCTAGCCTTGTATTTATCTACATTTCCTTTCTCATCATACTTTGTCTTGTATATCCATTTGACTCCTATGGGTTTCTGATTTGTCGGGGGATCAACCAGATCCCACGTTTGATTTTTGTAGATTGACTCCATTTCCTTGTTCATTGCGTCAATCCATTTCTCATCTTTACTAGCTTCTTCGTATGTTGTAGGATCTGTACTAGTATAGAGTACGAAGTTTATTACTTGATTTTCATTATACTTTTGTAGTATCTCCTCATTAGTTAACTCCCTTGTGTCTCTATACACACTTTTGATGCTTCTCGTGCGGATGATTTCATTTTCAGAATCGGTAGAGGAAGTTTCTTCATCAAGTTGATTTTGATCTGATGTAAGATCTAACTCGTTACTGTCTTGACTTGGTTGTGCCTGCTGTGACACAGACATCCCGGGGGTTGCATCCATGTTATCTACAATGCTTTCTTGTTGAGCAGAAGTTGATTCATGATCCTCATCGATTTGAAACTGATCACTTGTACCTTGATTCATCAGTGTCGTGTTGTCCTCTATTATCATGAATGGAGTCTCGTTTTGTTCGTTTTTGATGACCCACCTTTTATTTTCATCAAATATCACATCCCTGCTTATAGTGATTTTGTTAGTTAGAGGGTTGAATAGCTTGTATCCTTTACTATTTCCACTGTACCCAACGAATATCATCTTCTCCGTTTTATCATTTACTTTGTTCCACTTTTGTTTCGGTATGTGAACATAGGCTACACTACCGAAGACTTTGAAGTGCTCCACATTTGGCTTCCTTCCATTCCATGTTTCGAATGGAGTTGTATTTGGTCTTGTCTTTGTGACTGTTCGATTTAATATATATGTAGTGCAAGCTACTGCCTCTGCCCAGAATTTGTTGGGTAAGTTCTTTATGTTCAACATACTTCGACTCAACTCCATTAGTGTTCTATTTTTCCTTTCGGCTACCCCGTTTTGTTGGGGTGTGTAACTGGTGGTGAGTTGATGATGAATTCCATTCTCTTTCAAGTAATCTTGAAATGATTTACCACAGTATTCTCCTCCTCGATCTGTTCTCAATGTCTTTATCTTATGATCCGATTGATTTTCAGTTAATGCTTTGAATTGTTTAAAATAACTCAATGCATCGGATTTGAGTTTAAGAAAATAAACCCAAGTTTTCCTAGAATAATCATCAATGAAGGTAACGAAGTACCTGCATCCACTGATTGACTCCGTTCTCATCGGACCACATATATCGGAATGAACGAGTTGAAGTGGTTTAGACGCTTGCCATCTTGTTTTATTTGGAAAAACTTTTCTTGCTTGCTTACCGGATATACAGCCTTCACATATATTTATGTCCCTCGAAATTTTTGGCAAACCATACACCAACTCTTTGTTCCCCATTTCTGCTAGTGTATCTAGATTCACATGTCCATACCTCTTATGCCATAGTGTAGAGGTTTCCTTGATAGTCATCGTTAGTGCTAACGTTAGATCCTTTCCCGGATTGAGGGGGAACATCTTGTTGCTTGTCATTCCTATGATACCCAAAGTTTCGTTCCTTACATCCTTTATAATGCATTTGTCTTTCAGAAATTTAACTATGTAACCTTTTCGTATGAGTTGTCCCACGCTTAGAAGGTTATGTTTCAAACCTTTGACATAAAATACATCTTGTATTCTTTTGTTTTGTCCCTGTATTGTAACCATGATTTCTCCACTGCCTAAAACCTCTAACCTTTTGTCGTCTCCCGTTCTTACCTCTTTTCTGATCGATTCATCTATTGTTATGAACAGGTCTCGGTTTCCTGTCATGTGGTTGCTGCAACCACTGTCCAAATACCAATGATCATCATTCACTGTTTCTTCCATATTCAGAATCATGAACATTGAATCATCCGTTTCCTTTTCACCCGGTTCGTCTTCTTGATGGATCAACATGTTGTCTGCACTTCCGCTGTCCTCCTTTTGTTTGCAAAACTTGGCGATATGGCCTAGTTTTTGACAGTTATAACATCTGACAGAATTTGTGTATCGATCCCTGAATTTTCCGCGTCCTCTTCCTATTCCACTGTTCCGATTTGATCGAAACTTATCTTGATTTGCATTCTGAATCTGAAATGCATGTTCAATCGGAGGATCTTCGTATCTCTTCATTCTTAATTCATGTGATTGCAGAATTCCCATTAATTCTTCGGTGGAGACATTCTCTAAGTTCTTAGTTTCCTCTATAGTGATAACAACCGACTCAAAATTTCGAGTCATGCTACGTAGAATTTTTTCTACAATTCGTTGTTCACTAATTTTTTCTTCATTCATCCTTAATTGGTTCACTACTACGGTTATCCTATTGAAATATTCTTCTACAGATTCCCCATCTTTCATATTTAACGCATCAAATTCACATCTAAGAGTTTGAAGTCTTACAGTTTTTACTCGGTTTTCTCCCCTGTATGATTTATACAGAATGTTCCAGGCCTCCTTTGATGTATTTGCCATAGCGATCCTTTCGAATACGGTATCATTTACCGATTGAAACATTATGTGCAGAGCGCGTTTATCCTTCTTGATTGATTCTCGGTACGCTGTATTTGCTTCATTTGTTGGATTATTTCCCAACTCTCGATACCCATCTTCGACGATATTCCATAATTCTTGCGATTCGAGTAACACTTTCATTTGTATATGCCAGTGATAATAATTTGGTCCATTGAGTTTTGGAATCTGGGTTTGAATTCCCTGTGACTGATTCATCTTCGTTTGATCCTTGGTGTATGCAGTTGATTTAAGAACGAAGCGATGTTCGGATCGTTGTGGCTCTGATACCAATATGTTGGAATTCCTTGTGATGTTCGAACGTAATTAGGGTTCTGTAGATCTTGGATTGTTCATAAAATGAATTGATAATCATAAACAGATACATTCGGAAGTATATATATGTTTAGAGCGTACATGTGTTAACCGCCCTCAAATTAATAAATAAAACATACTACCCTAATTAACACTTAAACTAATATGTAACATAAATATGTATTATATCTAGCTTATATATATAATTAACCATGCTTGTCTAACAGAGGCCCACAATGGTGACCCCAACCCAAGCCCATGTACAAGTTTAAGACGTTCCATTCACGTACCTATAACTCCATGTAAATTCAATGATTTTAAGTTGTTTTTAATAAAAGAAAATGAGCCTAAAAACTTTAATGAAGCTGGGGAAAATAGGGATTGGACGAAAGCCATGAGAGCCGAGATTGAATCAATCAAAAAAAAATCGAACTTGGGTGCTAGTGAATCCTCCTAAATGGTGTAAACCAATTGGTCCTAAATGGGTTTACAACGTGAAGAAAAATGTGGATGGATCGATAAACAAGTACAAAGCTCGTTTGGTTGCAAAGGGTTATGTGCAACGATACGGAGTATATTTTGAAGAAGTTTTCGCACCTGTCACCAGATGCTTTGGCGGCTAGCTATAGTGGGAGATTGATCACTTGGATGTCAAGTCGGCTTTCTTTCATGGAGAACTTGAAGAAACTGTTTATGTTAGTCAGCCGGAAGGAATTGTAAAAGTGGGAGATGAAGCCAAAGTTTACGAACTATTGAAGGCCCTCTATGGGTTAAAGCAAGCTTCTAGCGCATGGAATATCAAGATGGATAACATGCTGAAACGGTTTAACTTCCAAAGGTGTTCCCAAGATCAAGCGATGTATAGACGGGTTATGAAAGATACTTTGCTGATAGTGGGGGTTTATATCGATGACATGGTAGTCACTAGTTCGAGTTTGGAAGAGATTAAACATTTCAAGATTCAAATGGAGAAGTGCTTCGAGATGACTGATCTTGGTAAGTTATCTTACTATCCTGGTATAGAAGTATTGCAACACAATGAAGGGATTACGATAAAGCAAGAAGCATATGCTAGTCAGATTTTAAAGGAATGGGGTTTGTTAGAGTGCAATTTATCCAAGTGTACTATGGAGCCCAGAATAAAGTTAATGAAAGATGAAAAAGGTGAAAGTGCAGATGCAACAGGCTTTCAAAGACGGGTGGGATGTTTGAAATATCTACTTCACACAAGACCTGATCTCTCGTTCTCAATCAGTATGGTGAGCCGATATATGCATGATTCAAAGGAGTCACACTCGAATGTTGTTAAACATATTATGTGTTACATCAAAGGTACCATTAATTCTGGAATTACATATTATCTTGGAGGTTCAAGAGAATTAGTAGGTTACAGTGATAGTAGCTATAATACGGATAGAGACGATGGGCTAAGTACAACATGCCATATTTTTTATTTTAGTAAATCACCAATTACTTGGTGCACTCAGAAACAAACTACTGTTGCATTGTCTCCTTGTGAAGCCGAGCTTATGGCTGCTATAGCTACTGCATGTCAAGCCTTGTGGCTTCATGGTTTATTAAGTGATTAACTGGTGAAGAGCCAAAGAAGGTTGAGTTATGAGTTGATAACAAATCTTCCATTGCCTTAATGAAGAATCCTGTGTTGCACGGTAGAAGTAAGCACATTAATACACAGTTCCACTTTATTCGTGAATATATTGAAAGAGATCTAGTTAAAGTAGAGCATGTTTCGAGAGATCAACAAAAGGCAGATATATTAACTAAAGCTCTTGCAAGGATAAAGTTTAAAGAGATGCAAGACATGCTTGGAGTTGAAGACCTCCTGGTTGCGAGTCGGCAATTAGGGAGGTGAATGTTGGTGGCAAAATTACCAACTCATCACAAGTCGGTGGTGGGTTTGGGTCTCTAATTGATTGTAATTATATGATAAGATTATTTAGGTAATTAAAGATATCAATTAGAATAGGATTATTATGCTTGGAAAAGAAGATTTCTAGTCCTATAAATGTAATTAGTTTTTGAGGAAGTTTTCTAATAATAATAATGTGAGCGTATCATAGTTTTAATTGTGTGCTTTCTGATTTCTTTGTTTTGCTGAAACCAATTATGAGCTTGAGTAACTCACTTAACGACCAAGTATTATTTTTATTAATTGATTCGATTTTTGCGCGCATTGCTTTGTCCACTCCGGTTTAGATTTTGCATCGTCAAAACGAACCGGTTCATCATCCGCAAGAAATAAAAAATCTTCATCAATTATACATGAATTTAAAATGTAATCGTTAAAACATATTTGGTATAACCGTGTTCATTTGGACCTACGAATAACTGGCTCGGGCGTCATAATATCACCTACATGCCCTTCACGATTTGGATCTAAAAACTCGTTGTTACTTTTTTACTTTTGTGAACTATTATTTCCATGTAGGCCATTATTATTAGGATTAATAAACACATTATCAAAACCATTTGTGCTTCTGCAATTATTATTTTGTTCACTTGGGCCAAGTCATACCCAGTTGGGCCTTGCTGAATTGGGCTAGTAACAAGCACAGTATCTCGATTTGAGGCCCTTGAGACTTGCTTAGTTTGACCATGAACATCAACATCTTTCATTCGTTGACTTCGGTGTGAGGTGCACATAATATTCACGTTGGCATGTTGTCTTTCATATGCCAATGCCAGTGTTGAGTTATTTGTTCCATGAGAAATTTGATTTTTAGGCCGGTAGATGTGGTATAAAATTTTTAGGGGTTTTATCATGCTATGTTAATGTCATATCAGCGTCATGTCACATAAGGGTCTTTAAAGCCCTCTCTTTAACTTGCATTCAATGATTTAAAGCCCCTTTAAACAAAATACAAAAAAAAATAAAGAGCAAAAAATTTGATTGGTCGAAAAGAATGGGCCCCACCTGCACATGTCATTAGCGCTCGAAACTGGAATGAAGCCCTCTCCATGGTGCCCCCCCCCCCCCCCTGGCGCCCAAGGGGTGGCTATGGGGAGCTAAATGGTGCTAAAATTGCTGATTTGGCTAGAGGCGCTATACCACACCCCCTGGCCTTAGAAACAATATCAACACCACTTGGGCTTTTAGTATTACCTGACCCAATTGAATCTGCTCCGTATTAACCGACCCATCTCTCGTGTCAATAACGCCATCAATGCGCTTATTTAATTTAGAGAAAAAGAATGAATTACGCGTTATATGGTTGCTCTAGACCCTAAAGCTAAATTCTAATCGTTAAACTCTAAACTCAAAAGCTAAACTCTATATATATTTAATTAGGGTTCATCAGGCCAATCACAACGCCACCAACGTTCGTTTTATCGGGTTTCCTACGTTCCTTAGATTATTATTTTGATCACCCCTTGAATCCATTACCCAATTATTTTGATCAGTAATTTTGTATATAAGAAAAAACTATCTAAATTACTCTTTTTTTGTTAATAAGTTTCAAATTTTACTTTAAACATTTACCACCGAAGACTAATGGGTGGTGGTCCATTGGAAAAGTTAAAGTCTTTATAATGTCTTGGGAGGGGGAGGTCTTGGGTTGAAGTCCCATAAACAATAGGATTAAAAGAAATTTATCGTTCAAAAAACATTGCTTAGCGACGGTTAACTTTATAATGACTGTATAAACTATGTGACAATATGAATTGATATTTTTCTTTATTAACATCAGAAATTGTGTCCAAGATTACTCAAACTATCAAGGCTTTTAGGACTATGAACATGACTTTTGAGTTTGAAAATGTCCGCGTCGTATATAAAGGGACTTGACTTTCGGCTTTGGTTTACCTTTTCCATTTCAAGAGTCTACTCAACACATTTGGCAAGTTATCTAGATATTAATAATATTATAATTGATACAGTTTTTTTATGTGAATGGCAAATGTTACTCCTACTATAAATTACACCAATAAATCTAAATGATATATCGCCTAGGTTTACACCTAAGGACATCTTCTTTAAGAAACATAAGCCTCTACCAAGTGGGCTAGCCCCACATTGACTCTTACAATTCATAGTATTATTAACAACTAAACAACATAGCTCTAAATGATGTTAAGTAAATTACTTTGAGACCTAGAAAATAAACGGACGCTACTAAATAAGTGTTTAAACATCTTCCAGCTTACGAAATGTGGTCCTTAGTTAAAACCGTTTGGCTTGATCTAACAAACATCGATTTTCCTTTATGTAGATCATAAGTTGAGAAAACTCTTGACAAGATGTGTTTCGTTTTGTCACCTTATAATTTATTCGTCTCTATGTAAGAATGCAAGTTACGTTGTTTTCATAGATAATCACGTTATCCTTCTTAATTTGTTCGAAACGACATGCTTCTAGTATGTGTTCTTCCATCGATCTTGGCCAAACTCCAAGAAAATGTTGTCATCGTATGTGAACGTGTAACCTGACTGAGATCGTACTTATTGTCGATCTCATAGATATCCAACATCAAGATAGTTAAAGAGCTGCAATTTGTTATTTTTATGGTGGAAGAGACATAAGTCTCATGTCTAGAAACCATATCAAAATATGTGCATTATTCCATTCAAATATCTGTATATGAGTTAGGGTTGAATCATATATCACTAGCACATGCACCAAGATCCAAAATATCAAATCCCGTACTATTTACAAGAAACATAAGTGCATCGGACAACCATGAGTTTAGTTGTTTTTTTTTTTTTTTTTTTTTTTTTTTTGAATGAAGGTGATTTTCATTAAAGAGGGCTTAAGCAAGAAGCTCAAGAAATACAATACATAAAAGAAACCGAAACGAAAACAAAACAGAACTTAAGAATTACAAAGGGAAGTCCGTGAACTTGAATCCTCTCCAATTCTCCCAACTTAAGTCCGGGAGTCCAGCCCTAGATTTCACCCATAAATACGATAGTGCCTTAATGTCACCAATCAAGTTTGCTATATTGGGGGATCTTTGTTTGAAGATAAACTTGTTCCTCGATCTCCAAATACTCTAGCATGTTGCAGCCATGACAGTCCAGATTGCCTTCTTGAGAAACCTGTAAGATTTGTAAGAGGAGATGTACTCGAATAATTGCACGATACTCAGAGTGAATCGGGGTAAAGGGATCTTCAACCACTGGAATATGACGGTCCAAATATTCTGAGCAAAATCACAAGTAACTAGGAGATGATCTGCAGTTTCAAGAGCGTGATCGCAGAGTACGCAGGCGGTAGATGGGAACGTGATACGTCTGGCCAGAAGTGCTTCCTTGGAGTGGATGCGGTCGAGAACGACACGCCATAAAAAACAATTCACCTTTTTTGGAATCCAGTGCAGCTAATTAAGGACTTTAGTTTCTGGGATGCAGTTTATGTGGTCCAGTTCGGATCTTAATGACTGTACCATGAAGTCTCCACAGGAGGTGTCAGCTTTCTATACCCATCGATCAGGACCTGGGCCAAGCCCAACAGAAAGCAGCAAGGCGGTGTATGTAGCCCATTCTGTGAGGTGTTCTGGACGGGATAATGAGTTCAAACTGCCCCAGAACCATATCACTTCACCTTGTGAGATATTATAACATTGCTGAACCGTGCATCTTCTCTCAGTTTCCAAGGAATACAGGTTCGGGAAAGTGTCGCGTAGAGGTCTGTTGGCCACCCAAGTGTCTAACCAGAAGAGGGTTTTGTCTCCAACTCCCAATTTAGGTATCAATCTTTCACTGATTTGCACGACGGGATTCAGTGAGGCCCTTCCCATATTTCCGATAGGTTTCCAGACTCCGTTGATTGTGCTCTTTAACGAAATGCTTGACTTGCATCTTAGCCCGCGGTGAATAGTCGTAATTACCCTAGCCCATAGCGTCGACAGCTCGTTTTTATATCTGACATTCCATTTGACGATAAGGGCTTTGTTTATGGATGCAAGACTACCGATCCCGAGTCCACCCTCCTTTTTTCGGGCAACCACCTTGTACCAGGGGGGCCAACAAATTTTATTTTTTTCCGAGCATCCACCCCAAAGGAATTTCCGACGTATACGTTCCAATTGCTTGATGATTTGTGTAGGTGCACTGAAGAGTGAGATGTAGTACGTAGGGAGGTTTACTAGGACTGCTTCGATGAGGGTGGCTTTCCCACCGAAAGAGAGAGCTCGAGCCTTCCATAAGGAGAGTTTGCTTTCAAATCTTTCGACAACCGGTTTCCAATTTTTTGTGTCCTATATTGGCGCCCACCGGTAAACCAAGGTATGTAAATGTTAGTGAACCCGTAGTACAGTGCAGGATTGATGCCATATTTCCAATCTCGAAGAATGAGACTTCAACCCCATAAAGATGACTTTTGTTATAATTAACTTTGAGGCCGGAGGATAAGTGGAAACATTCCAGGATTCTAGCAAGGTTTTTGAAGTTTGATTCGGACCACACGCCAACGAATAAGACAGCGTCTGCATACAATAGATGTGATATTGTTGGTCCGTCGTTTGGCATTTGTATCCTCTTGAAAATTCCGTTTGTCATGGCACAACTGGAGGCCACATGTAATGCTTCCATGGCAAGTATGAATAATAATAGAGAAAGAGGGTCACCTTGCCTAACCCATTTTTGTACGTTGAATTCAAATGTGGGTGATTCGTTCACCAATACAGATGTTCTAGACGAAGATAGGATACCCATGACCCATTTCCTCCAAAGGGCGGGGAAACCCATTTGAGCGAGTACAGAGTCTAGAAATTCCCAATTAAGGGAGTCGAACGCCTTCTTAAAATCAACCTTGAAGAGAAGCATTTTCTTTTTACATTTTTTCCCCATGCTACCAATTCATTTATTATTAATAAGTGGCCCTTCAAGTATACTTCTCCCTTCGATATATGTCGTTTGTGTATCGCTGACTAAGGATCCGATAACACGTTTCAACCGGTTTGCTAGGATTTTGGAGATCACTTTCGAGATGCACCCGAGTAAACTGATAGGGCGAAAATCTTTAATGTTTTGTGGTCCATCGGATTTTGGCACGAGTGTTATGAAGCTTGAATTACATCCCCTATTAAGTTTCCCATGTACTTAGAAATAGTCAAGGAGAACAATGAAATCTGTCTCAAGAGTTTCCCAGAATTGTTTTAAAAATCCGAAGGTGAGATCATCGGGTCCTGGTGCCTTGTCACCGCCACATTCCCATACGGCTTCTTTGATTTCTTCTTTAGAAAATCGTTTCACCAATTTCGAGGCTTGAGGTGGAGAGAGTGTTTTAAAATAATCTTTTATGTTTGCCTTTAGTTCTACGGGTTGCGAAACCCATATCCCATCGAAGAGGAGGCCATTTATTATGTTGTATTTCTGGTGTCCTTTAACAATCCCGTGGAAGAAAGATGAGTTCTCATCCCCGTCTTCAATCCATTTCACCTTCGCACGTTGCTTGAGGTCCTCTAGATTGTGTCCCTCAATTTCACCAATACATTTGATCCACGTATCCCTGTTGTGAATCTCCACATCCACAAAGGAGTTGTTTTTAGCTTTCCAATCCAGGCTTCCACCTTTTCTAGGAGGTCCGTTAGAACTTCCCGATTCTCGTTTTTTATCTTCCGGGGCCATGGTTTGATGGCCATTTTGATGGCTTTCAAACGTGCGGCTAACAGTTTGTTCGGAGGGCCAAAAGGCATAACATTTCTGCATCTATCCATAACGATTTTCTCAAGACCCTCCACTTTTAACCATGAGTTGAAGAACCAAAAAGGAGGAGCTCCAAATTTAACCTCTGAGCAAGTTAAAAGTAATGGGCGATGATCAGAACGATACCTGGGTAAACTTGTAATCAACAGATAACCTTTATACTTGAATTAAATGTAGTTTGACGTAATGAAAAATTCACCATTTCACATATATTGGAACTACAAAACGATGCATAATTTTGTTGTGTCAAGGTCTTTCTTGTCAAACTCTCTCTTTAAACTATTATCTTAGCAAAACATCTTTCAATTAAGGTTACTAAACAACTCAAATTGGCAAGTCAATCCCAAAGATGTTACACGTAAACGGGAAAGAACACGGCACAAGTATTTGTGAATTGACACGAATACATCCTTTTCAACACGAAATATATATTTGATTTTTTACATATTATTACTTTATAACATTAGATTTACACATTATTCTTATTATTTTTTTTTGTTTTTTGAAGTAATTGTGTTAGCTTAACCTGTGCCAATATATTTTTAAACCTTGGTAAAAAAACCAAAATGATATTTTTCATTTTTAAATAAAGCACATTTTTAATAAATGAATAAGTAATATATATATATATATATATATATATATATGTATGTATGTATATATGTGTGTGTAGGGACTATTTGAGAAAAAAAAAAGTAAAGTGAGAACAAAAAGAATAAAGAGTATAAATGTAAAACAATAAATATTTTTCTCTCATCTCATTAATTATAATTTTTGACTAAATAATTAGTTATAAACACTATCATCCTATACACCAAAAGTTTTGACTACACACATCGAAATTTATATTAAACATGACGAAATTTATCATACATTTTATCTTACACACCTCGTAATTTATCTTACATCGTACATACCTCGTAATTTATCCTACACTCTAAATTATTTTTTTCTAAATATATATTTTGAAAATAAGTTACAAATTTAATATAGTTAGTTATTAAAGAATAAGAGTACAAATTAATGATCTATATAAGTTTACAAATATGCTCTTACAGTAATACTAAATACAAATATTAAATGAACCAAAACGAAGCGTTCTTATTGGTTGATTTTTTTCTTTTTGCAAAGAATTTCTTCTCATTTAAACTCTCCACTAAAACTATATATATAGGGAAATCATAGATAGAAAACACTTTTAGTTGAGAAAACCCAGAAAACTCTAAGCTACCCACATTTTTTTTGAAAAAAATTACACATGTAATATACATGTTTTTAAGGGTTTTGAGTAAAAAAAAAATCAAAAAAGTGCCGACTAGATTTTTTTTTAAAAAAACTAAACAAGTTTTTGTGTAACATATATTACATTCATGTGCAACATATGTTACAGTCGCGTTGCGAAAAAATTGTTTATTTTTAAAAAAAAATATCCACTCGGCGCTTTTTAATATTTTTTGCTCAAAACTCTTAAAAACATGTATATTACATGTGTGATTTTTTTTTCAAAATTAAAAAATGTCGGGAAGTTAAAGTTTTCCTAATACTTACATTATATATATATATATATATATATATATATATATATATATATATATATATAAACAGGATCAGGAGAAAACGCTCAAAAGTGTGAGAACGGTGAGAACGCATCCTGGCCCAACACGTGTCACGCGACGTAGAGAAGGGCGGAGGGGTTTTTTTCTCTTTTCAATCTTCTTTTATTTTTCCAACACGGTATAATATTTTCTGGCGTCTAAGTTTTTTTGACGTTAATTGTATTTATTAAACTTTTTGGCGTTGAATTAATTGTTTTGTGTCACATAGATAATTTTTTGGCGTTATAGCGCTTTCTGGTCAATTTTTTTGGCGTTTTGTGTTGTTTTGTATAATAATTCACTACGAGTCATTAATATTTTCATAAGATTACAATAAGACCAATTTTTTTTGGCATTTAACACATTTTACAAGGTGCTTTGCCAGCACCCGTTCTCCCAGTTTTCATACTACTAGCGTTTTGGTGTTTGTAGTTTTTGGCGTTTTATATAATAATGTATTTTATTTATAGAGAATTAGATAACAAAACAACATATAACTTGATATCAAAACAATATAAAATGAAAATAAAAAAATATAAAATGGTAATCTAATTTCTCTTCCGAATCTTCACTGTCATCAGCCTCTATCTTCTTGAATTTGTTTTGGCGTTTTGAACCTTTTTTGAATACTTTAGCTAGATGCCAACTTTCCTACATAAACCCCGTCTTTTTCAGAAGAAGCTGCTTAGTGGCATCCTGTGTTTTGGTGTAATATTCTTGTTTGGTGGCATGTCATTGAAGATCAACTCTTGCTTGATGCTATTTATAATAATGGAGTCCAAAATAGCATTTTACACTTGTGTTGATCCCTTTATTCCATGCCGATATTTATCAAGAACAAAGCTCACATGATGGCATATCACTGTCATCAGTCTCTTTTTCTTGAATATTTGTCCATCTCATTCAGCAAAATGTTATTGAGATAATCCCCTCAGAAGAAGAATCCATTTCAGTGAAAGTTTTGGCATTTTATGGTGAGTGGTTTCTAGAGGATATGGCGTTTGTGTTTTCTGTGTGTGATCAATTTCATTGTGTATAGACCCCTCTCTTATAGGAGTTTTTTGGCGCATAGTTTAGGCGGGACTTTTTTATTGTAATAAATGATAGTAATAAAGTAACTGTCTTTTTAGTTACTGTTTTTGTATTTACTGTGTTGATCAACTTTTATCAGTTTTACAGGTGATAGACTGATCGGAGTGTCGCGCTCCGGTCAAAGATAATATTTATAAGCCCAAATTACCCTTAACAATGTGTTAGTGGTAGTAAAGGGTCGAACCACGAAGAGTATGTGGTTTTTGTGTGGATTCGAATGAATTAAAACAGTTGTCACAATTTATGAAGCTTGCTAAAGTATTTTTGTGTTTTCGTTTAATTGAAAGATGTGGTTTTAAACTAGATGAATTGATGAAAATGATTAACAACTACTAATTAACGATTGTAAGAAAATTGGTTACTAGAACAATAATGATAAAAAGGAATCACACTCGGTTTCGGTAATTGTTAACCTAGGATTTCTACAAGTTTTAGTTTCAACTCAAATGCATTCGATTAACGGATTTAGTGTACCGTGACTTAGGTGCTACTAGCTATCAACGCCCCGAAGAACGGACAAAAAGACACTTTGTAATCAACACAAGTAAATCCTAACAATGACAACGTACAATTACATATCACCGTTTCGCAAAGTTATAACTTTTAACATCGTTCGACAATTCACGAATTCGTAACAAATGTAATACTATTGCCAAAAGTTTCAAAAACCAAATACAAATTGTCACTAAGATGAAACAAGAACAAATTGAAACCCTAAGATTAACAACTACCTACACCGGGGTAAAACCGAGATGATTAGCCGCTCATGGTTGAAGAAGCTTGATCACCGGATGTTTGGAATGCGGATTGCATCATCTTGAAGCTTGAAGGATGGAGGAATGGTGAATGATTAGGTTTTATGGGATGATTGGTGGTGATGAAAATGGTGAATGGATGAAGAATTAGGGTTATGTAGGAATTGGGGATTATCAAGAATTGATGATGGTGATGATTCTTGATTCGGTTGCTAGAGGTTGTAATAGTTGAATGGTAGATGATAGATGGGTGGTTGTGGCTCCAAGAACAAGATTCAAACTCCCCAAGATGTGTAACTCCCGGAAATCAATGCCTCATGACCAATAGAATTCGATCCTTAAACCCAAAAACCAAAAATTCACGCCAGCAAAATCTGATGCCCGTCGCCGACGGGTCCCCAAAAACTCAAGTTGTGCCGACGGGTTAATTGACTGGTTACGGGGGTTTTTGGCTGACGGGGTTATCTAGAGCCCATCCGGGACGGCCTCTAGCCCGTCGGCGACGGCCTCTTGAGTATCAACTTCTCATTTTTCAATCCTCGCACCTCCGGTTGATCCGTAGCGCGTCCTGATGCTCCGGTTTTCGACCCGGTGACTCGTAAATCTCCCGAAAAGCTCCTTAAACTTTATCAAACCTGCAAAACACATATTTGATTAAAAGTAGGCCATTCAAGATTAAAACTCATATAAAAACATAAGTTATACGATTACGAGCACCGGTTTTCAACCACGTATCACATCCCCACACTTGTCTTTTGCTTGTCCTCAAGCAAATCTGTTTGTCACTTTCACATGGGTCGAACAATGAATACACATCCCATCCCCGAGACAAAGGTTAAGGTCTATTGTCATACAAAAGTTCACATTCTTTACAATCTACACATATTTAACGGTAAAGTGACAATCACATATAAAAAATGGTTATCCAAGATTAACCCGCCCATAAAACTAACAAGTCATGCATATCCCTCACAATGTTCTCTCCACTCGGCTTAACATTTGGCTAATATGTTAATGTATTAGCACTTCAATCAATTAATCGCTCAAAACCGATTAGAACACGTACCCGCATAGGCTTGCAACTCAATCATTCTCCACCACCGATCACGAATACTAAGCACAAGTCAAAAGGTCTTTGAAGGGTTTTAACGGGGCTAGGCTAAGGGTAGGGAATAGGATATTTTAAAATGGCTAAGGTGATGAAAATTCGATCTTTATTACAACGCAACTATTCTAAACTCAAGTACACTATAAACGTCAACAACAAGGCAAAGATTTTCGCCTTTTATTCAATAATTACTAGCACATCTTTTTGTGTTTTTCTCAATGAGTTTTCATCATTTCATTTTTTTTTTTTTTGCAACTATACAAACTTAAATTCCTAAAATCGAATTTTCATCACACGGGTCAAAAAAGAAAAGGCTTATGGTTATGGGCTAAGTGGGTTGTCAAACGAAAGGTTTAGGCTCAACATTGGCTACTAGGGGATAATTTTTGGGTAAGGATATATAAAAATGGTGTAAAAGGAAAAGGTTTACCTAATGCCTTAATCATTCTCGTGCTTGTATTCGGTCTATGGTCTCGAACGTATCAAAAGTTGCAAGTTCTACAATACGCGACTAATGGTCCACTCAACAAAGAAACATGTAAATGCAATTCTATGATATAAAAGTGGCTCAAACCTCACGTATAAGGGTATGATATGTGATATGCATGATATACTAGTTTCTTAGGCGGATTATTCCCAAATAACCACCCGCTAAATACCCGTCATGCTATTAATTTGAACTTGACCATGACAAAAGACCAAATGGGTTGTGCCATCCCTCATTGACTTGGTTACTTGTGCTTTTAAGATTGCTTTTGAAACAAGACATTTTTGAAAAAAAAAATTTGAAATTTTCCCCCATCCCCACACTTGAGGCAAACATTGTCCTCAATGTGTAGTGTTTAAATGCATGGGTAAAAATCGAAAATTTTTACTACTCCCCCATCCCCACACTTGAAGTACATATTGTCCTCAATGTGTAAGAACTAGAGTTTTAAAAATGCACAAGGGATGTGACACGACTAACCTTCCCAACTTTTCACCCCGGAAATTAAAATACACATTACACTCCACTTATTCCTAACTAACAATCAAAGTAAAAAGAAACACATGCACCTGATTTTTATCGCTTGATGCTCATATCCTTCGTCTCTTCATAAAAATGGTTGTCCCGCGAACATGGTGTACCTACAAATTCTAATCCTTGTGTAGAAGCATGCTTCTCACAACCATAAAAATTTGTTAGTTACTTAGTTCTACCCTTTTTACGAACACGTTACCAAACCATGCGTTATTTTACTTCGATTTATGTGGAAAATATTTTACAACAACAACAAACCTAACTCACTTTCGTAGGAATCACGGTTGCATTTAGCTTATGCAACAAGCCCTTTTAAACCCCCCCAATAGCTTGGGAGGACGAGAGGTCTCGTGAGGGTTATATAGGGAACACACCCACAAAGTTCATTTATCTAGGCAAAAATTAAATAAAAACGACAAGAAATAAAAGAACAAAATATACAACAACAACAACATAAAATATACCATACCTCTACCGCTGATATCGCTCGTTTGGATCCATTGGCGGGTTGGGTTGGTAAGGATAACCAGTGAGGGCCTCGAACATCTCCCTATAGTTATCGAGGGGACTTTGCTCCCCTTGAGGCGGTGGTTGGTACGGGATCGGGACAAAGCTAGACCCTACCGCTTCGGGCCAATGCGGAGTCGGGTCGGATGGGCCTTGTGAGTGAGGAAGGTCGGGGTAATTTGTCCACCCCGAGTGCTCGGCATCTGCGAGGCCAGCTTGGTAGTCTCTTTGGTGCCGCTCCTGATCATGGAGCACTTTGGTGTTATTAATCGCCATTTGTTGAGAGACGTACAAGGCACTCCAATGGCGTCGGTTCAATTCTCTTTCTTCCTGTTGACGCGCTGCTTCTGCTTCTTCCCATGCCCGTCTTCGGGCTGCCTCATCCTCTTGCATCTTTGCCAACTGTTCCATGTGTGATCTTTGCATTGCCTGGAACAGTTCTTGCTCTTCCATAAACTTGTTCATTCTTTCCCTCTGGGCTTCTTGAGCTGCCCAATACTCTTGCATTGAGTATCCATGGGACCCCTCCCAAGTTTCCCTTCTTCGATTGTACTCCCGTCCTTCACCTATGCAAGCAGAGATATTGTCATATATCTCCTGCTGCCCCCGATCGAAATTTTTGTAGGAGGGCACCCGTCTCATGGTCACAAAACCCGCGCGTTAATTTCCCTATGTGGCCGCATGTATCGTTGCCTTGGTCTTTGGGCACCGGAGGGTTCAACTTCCTCCCCTTCATCCCCCATTTCTTCATCTTCTTCCGATGCTGGTGGTGCTCCAGAAGTACGGATCTCATACTTGTTGCCCAAATCATCGGTCACGACGTACTTGTTTCCCGAGAACTTAACTTCTATCTTCCAATTCTTCCTCATGTACGCCATGTTAAATTCCTCCAACGGCTTAGGAACCCATAGTGATTCCGCGGGTAAGCAATTTTGTTGCACAATCATGGCGCTAATGAGGCGTGCGTACGGAATAAAACGCCTCTGGGACGACTCCCTAGTAGCCCACGTGTTCATCATCACTATATGTCGCCATGACAATGTTGGGGTTCCATAAAGCAAAGCGTGCACCACCCTACAGTCGCTCACTCTAACACCTCCACGATCACCAAACCTCGCTAAGATGTTCTCAACAGAAATCCCTTGAAGAATCTTTCCCTCAAGCGGCATTTGCTTTCTTTTCATTTCTCCCCCTTTGTTGAACGGTAAAAAACATCTAACAGTTGCTCGGGATCGTCGTTGTGCATATGATTATCCAAAAAATGCTCGATGGGTGGGTAATCGTATGCTTGTACTCCCAAGGAGTCAAAACGTACGATACAATTTATTGTCTCGAAGGACATTGTCAGGTTCCCTCGAGTAGTCTTTCCCACCAACTTCCACTGCGATGGACGTTCATTCTTGTTCATGAGCCTCAATGTAGATAACCATTCACATACTTCCGCTAAGTACACCCTGGAAGTATTATCTTCACACCAATCAAGAACACTTTACCAACCTAGACGTTCGAACATTTGCACAATCCCAATCTGACGGAATTCTTCTACATTCACCACCCGTTCACATATTACCCTTGCTGGAACTGAAGTGTTCACACCGTTCACCATCTTCCACTTCCACAACTTAGCCTCTAATTTCCTGTCTTGATAACCCGACAACGGTTTGTTCTTCTCGTCATCCCAAATTCTAGCACTTTGGCTATCCCTAAACTTCGCCCACTCCCAATCCTGCCTGTATAATCTTGCATCGTTCTCCTCTACGGGGCTTAGTTGCTCCCACTTCTTCGGTATTAAACCGAAAGAAGAACCGACCCCTGATGATGATGTTTGGCCTGTAGTCTTTTGTCTCTTGCCACCCGCCATAACTACAATCACAAACAAGCAAACATCAATGCAAACTCAACTTTCATTAAACTCCCAAACTTTGAACATGAGGTGCGATGTTGAAACTTTTTAATTAACAAGTGAAAGTAAAATCTCATTTTTAAACTTTAAAAGTCGCAAATTTTATCATGAACTTATTAATTTCCTTGTTAATCTTACAACTTCTTATAATTTCAACAATGTATTCAACATCACTTTCATGTTCAATCATGTGCATAACAAGTGTAATTACTTCACTATAGTTACAACATGCTCAAATTCCATTCATAACAACTAATCATACTTAAAATCATGCTAGATCAACACACATTGCCAAAACAACCTACTCTTAAACTAAAAAGTTTAAAATTTCGGAAGAAAAACATTACATATATGATAATCAAGCATAAGATTAAAGAGAATCCATACATTGTGTTGTTGAAACAAGAAAAACTGTGAAAAGATGTAAAGCAAGTAAATTGATGAACACCCCGTCAAAAACCCCTAAGTACACGCCCAGAAATCTCGCAAAATAGCAAGAATTGATGAAAACCGTGTTGGGGGTTTTGTTCCTCTTGAAAAATTACCCAAGATAGACTCAGAAATCAGTTGATTTGGTGAAATATTGTGAGAGTTATGGAGTCTTGATGGTTTTAGGGTTCTTGAGGATCTTGTGAAGAAGATGAAGAGGAAAGGATGAAGTAGGAGAGAGAGAGAGCAGGGTTTTAGATAGGTTAGATGGTGTGAGATGGTTGTAGGTTAAAACAAGTGAAATAAGTGGTTAATATGAAGTTTAGATGGTATACGGTAGGGTGAAAAAGTGTTTGGTTTCGAATTTATGGTGTAACAATGAGGCTGGTCCGGCGTGAAAAAGAAGGCCCGTCGCCGACGGCAGTGAGCCCGTCGCCGACGGGTTGTGGAAAAAACTTCTGGGCCGACGGGTTAGTTAACTGGATACGGGAAATGAGTGCCGACGGGTGAAATGCAGACCCCGTCCGGGTCGCCGACGGGTCATGGTTTTCCAAAATATATATATATATATATATATATATATATATATATATATATATATATATATATATAATGTAAGTATCTATAGAAAACCCACTTTAATTTAGAAAACCCGGGAAACTCAAAGCTCCCAATGTTTTTTTCTTTTGAAAAAATTTACACATGTTATATACATGTTTTTAAGGGTTTTGGGTAAAAAAAATCAAAAAAGCGCCGAGTAGTTATTTTTTAAAAAAAGAAACAAGTTTTGGTGTAACACATGTTACAAATATGTCAGATGAATGTAACATGTGTTACACCAAAACTTGTTTATTTTTTTTAAAAATATCTACTCGGCGCTTTTTTGATTTTTTTTTGCCCAAAACCCTTAAAAACATGCATATAACATGTGTAATTTTTTTCAAAACAAAAAAACATCGGGAGCTTTGAGTTTCCCGGGTTTTCTAAATTAAAGTGGGTTTTCTATACATCCTTCCCCTATATATATATATATATATATATATATATATATATATATATATATATATATATATATATGAAAACTATGAGGAAAATTATGACAGTTTAATAAAGGGACTATGTACACTAAAAAATCCTAAAAATTAATAAAAATCTTTTTGTGAATTTTTATAAGTTAAAATTTTTAAACATGAACATCGTTAACGACCCTACCACCCCCCAAAAAATCGTGTATTGTCCTCAATGCACATAAACAAGTCTAGAAACATACCTTGTACCTTCATGACCCATTCGGAATGTCTGGACTTCACACAATCAAGAGAGATTAGTAGGAAATGAAAACGATTATCCTCGAAACACACAAACAATTAAAAAAATTGTACATAACTTTACACAAAGTGTCACCGGTCCTTTTCATTCGACCTCATAAACCGGGAAACTTACCACGAAGCTTACCGATTCCTTGTTTTCATCCACTTTCTCGTTACCATCGAGAAACGGTTTTAGCCGATGACCATTTACCGTTTGCCGTACCCCATCCTTCGGGTCCTTGATAGTAACATCACCCAATTGTCCGACCCGGGTGATAACATAGGGTCCCATCCATTTGCTCTGGAGCTTCCGGGGAAAGAACTTGAGCTTCGAATTGTAGAGCCACACCTTTTGACCCACTTCAAACTCTTTCTTCCTCAACTTGGCATCATGCACTCTTTTCATCCCATCTTTATACTTTGACGCGCATTCATATGCCATCTCCCTTAGCTCCTCCAACTCGCATAACTTGAGTTTCCGTTCCTTACCTGCATCATCATATTGCGCATTAACCTCTTTAATAGCCCATAATGATTTGTGCACAAGTTCAACCGGTAAATGGCAGTTTTTACCGTAAACCAACCAGTAAGGTGTAGTGCCTATGGGTGTCTTATGTGCCGTCCGGTAGGCCCATAAAGCATCGTTCAATTTAATTGACCAATCCTTACGGTCCGCCCGCACGGTCTTTTGCAAAATCTCTTTGATTTGCCTATTTGACACCTCAACTTGCCCGCTTGTTTGCAGGTGATAGGGGGTAGCAATCCTATGGTCAACACCAAACCGCTTTAGAAGTTTTCCAAACTGAAAATTTTTAAAATGGGATCCTCCATCACTTATAATGACACGAGGAATCCCAAACCTTGAGAAAATATTGGTTTGGACAAAATTACATACTACGGAATGGTCGTTTGTCTTGGTGGCTATTGCTTCGACCCATTTTAACACATAGTCAACGGCCACCAAGATATACAAATTGCCATAGGAATTGGGGAATGGGCCCATGAAATCAATACCCCATACATCGAAAACATCGACTACAAGGATTGGTTGCATGGGCATCTCATCCCTTTTTGAGATACCCCCTAATTTTTGGCACTCTATGCAATTTTTGGCAAACTCATTTGCATATTTGAAAATAGTAGGCCAATAAAGGCCACTATTCAACACTTTGTGACCCGTTTTGTGCCCACTAAAGTGACCACCACATGCAAACGAGTGTAGATGCTGCAACACGCTTGGAATCTCTTCGTCATCAATGCATCTCCTTATAACTTGATCCGCACACTCCTTCTACAAATGCGGTTCTTCCAACCGATAGTATTTGATTTGGGACATGAAGTGTTGCCTTTTCCGTCTATCCCAATGTGCCGGCATATCACCTGTAACAAGATAATTGACAATGTTAGCATACCATGGCAATTTATCTAATTTGATTATATGCTCATCTGGGAAAGACTCATTGATTTCTAAGGCCTTCAGATCCTCTTCAACCATCAATCGAGACAAGTGGTCCACTACCACATTCTCAATACCCTTCTTGTCTCGTATCTCCAAATCAAACTCTTGGAGCAACAACACCCATCGGATTAACCTCGGCTTTGCATCTTTCTTCTCCATGAGGTACCTAACTGCAGTGTGATCAGAATAAATAATCACTTTACTACCCCATATGTAAGACCGAAATTTATCCAATGCATATACCACCGCAAGTAGCTCTTTTTCGGTGGTTGTGTAATTCAATTGCGCATCCGAAAGAGTCGTACTTGCGTAGTATATGGCAACGGGTTTCTTGTCAACCCGTTGTCCCAACACGGCCCCCACCGGATAATCACTTGCATCGCACATTATTTCAAAAGGTAAAGACCAATTTGGCGATTGCAAGATTGGGGCCTCCACTAGTTTCTCTTTCAAATTGTTAAAAGCATTTTGGCAATTTTCATTGAAATCAAACGGTTGGACTTTTAACAACAAATTACATAAAGGCTTTGTGATATCACTAAAACCCTTAATAAACCGCCTATAAAACCCCGCATGACCTAGAAACGACCTAACGCCTTTAACAGTCGTGGGATATGGTAAAGTAGATATGACTTGTACCTTAGCATGATCAACCTCTATCCCACGACTTGACACCACGTGCCCCAACACAATTCCCTCTTGAACCATAAAATGGCTCTTTTCCCAACTTAGGACCAAACTAGTTTCAACACATCTTTTTAACACTTTATCTAGTTGGTCCAAACAAGTCTCAAAGGATGATCCAAAAATTGAGAAATCATCCATGAAGATTTCCAAAGACTTTCCCACCATATCGGAGAAGATACTCATCATGCACCTTTGGAAGGTGGCGGGAGCATTACATAATCCAAACGGCATTCGCCTAAATGCGAATGTACCATAAGGACATGTAAACGTAGTCTTTGATTGATCTTCCGGATGGATGGCAATTTGGTTATAACCGGAATAGCCATCTAAGAAGTAATAAAATTTTTGCCCCGACAATTTCTCAACTATTTGATCTATGAACGGTAAAGGAAAATGATCTTTGGAAGTTGCGGTATTCAACTTCCTATAATCAATACAAATTCGCCACCCGGTTACCGGCCGGGTCGCTACCTCTTCACCTGCGTCATTTTTGATGACTTGTATACCCGCTTTCTTGGGAACCGTCTGTGTTGGGCTCACCCATTGGCTATCCGAGATCGGGTAAATGATACCCGCATCAAGCCACTTCAACACTTCTTTCTTCACAACCTCCCTCATGTTCGGATTTAACCGCCTTTGTGCATCTCGAACGGGAGTCACATTCTCTTCCGTGATGATTTTGTGCATCACCACCGAGGGACTAATACCCTTCAAATCCGCAATGGTCCATCCAATCGCCGCCCGATTGATGACCAACACCTCCATCAACTTTTTCTCTTGCTCCACGGTTAAATTTGATGCAATAATAACCGGGAGGGTATTGCCTTCTCCAACGTAAGCATACTTGAGATGCTTTGGCAATGCTTTCAACTCGACTTCCGGAGGCTCTACTAAAGACGGCTTCAATTTAGTATCAATGCTCTCCGGTAAGCTTTCAACTTGGTGCGTCCATGTCGGTTTTCCTTCTCTAACCGCAAGCACCTCCAAACTCCTTACTTCCTCGTCCATGCTTTGCTCCACTTCCACCTGTGACCTGTCAAACATATAACAATCCTCCATTGTGTTTTCCCCATAAACGACTGTTTCGCAAAGAGGTATACACGTGTCAACAACGTCTGCCATATAGCATTCATCATCAACTGGAGGGCTCATAAGTCCGGAAAAAACATGCAACCTCAACCTTCGGTTTCCAAATGTCATGTCAACCGTTCCTGTTCTGCAGTCAATCTGAGCATTTGCAGTTGCTAAGAACGGTCGACCCAAAATCACCGTAGGTTGTTTGGTTGGGTCCTTGGCCACATAATTAAGCACAAGAAAGTCCACCGGATAGTAAAAATCCTCGATTTTCACTATCACATCTGAAACAATTCCACGGGGTAGTTTGGGTGTCAAATCGGCTAACACCACGGTGGTGTTTGACGATTGAAGTGGACCAAACTCGTATTGGTCATACAAACTACCCGGTAGAATGCTTACGCTAGCACCAAGATCTAGAAGTGCCCGGTTGATTTTAAAATCGCCCACTTGAATTGAAATGATAGGCGCACCCGGATCTTGGAGCTTAGGTGGAAGTGCACCCGAAAGAATCGAACTCACGTTTTCGGTTAAATCTAATTTTTTTTGGAAATTTGTGAGTGCGTTTTTGGGTACACAAATCTTTCAAGTACTTAGCATACGACGGTACTTGTTTAATTGCATCCAAAAGAGGTAAGTTAATTTTGACTTGTTTGAAAATTTCCAACAACTCTTCTTGTTGCGGACCTCTTTTGTTTACAATCAAACATCCTTTGCTCACAAACGATTGGTGAATCGTTTTCGGTAACAATGGGTCTAAAACGGTCATTCACTCCCCGTGGAGGTTGTTGACGGCGATAAGGACCGTTCACTTCTTGATAATCATTTCTTCGGTTATCTCTTCTATCGTCTCTTCTCTCATTCCTTCTTTCATCTCGTCGCTCATCTCTTCTCTCGCCCCTTACTTGATTCCCACCTTGATTTCCTCTTTAATTTCCTCTTTGATTGCCACCTCCCATGAAACGAGGAATCCGATTGGGATTTCATTATTATTGTTATTATAATACCCTTCATTTCGATTCCGTTGGTTGTTGTTTCGTGGTTGGCGGTTATTCCCGTAACCGTCATTCCTTCTATTCCCATAACCGTACTCTTCATCCCTAACGTAGTTGGCATTTTGATAGCCAAACTCCTCATCTTCGTACTCTCTTACGTTGTGGACGTTACCCCTATTGATGTATCCCCAATCTTCATCATCGTTTGCTCGATCATCATAATAACCCCCATCATCCGAGTTTTCTGTATGAATGCTTACATGTTCCGGTGAGTGATAACCGGGAACACTATAAGGTTCATCATCGGGGATTGCATTCCTCAAATCGTCGATATTGAAAAATGGGTCTTCATCCGCGGGATTGCCGCGATCACGATTACCTCTACGGTCGGAATTGACATTCCGATCATCAAGGTTGATAGGTAACGACGCTTGTCGGTGAAGGGTTTGTTGTTGGGGTGTTCGTTGGGTGTTATTGGGATTTTGGTTTCGGAAAGGTGGAGTGGGTGGTCTAACGTTGGTATTACCACCTGGTTGTTCTTGAGGTATAGGTTGGACATTTTGGGCGGGGTAAAAGGTTCCTCGAGATTGAAATTGGTTTGGATTGAGATTTTGGTTGGAATTGAGGTTTTGATTGGAATTGTGGTTCGCCATTGAATCGGTTTCAATGGTTGGTGTGAGTGGTGGTGTTTGGTTGGTTTGATTAGAAGCAAGAGTTGCTTCTAACCGGCTTGCTAGGTTCCTTCTTGCGAGTCTTTCGATTTCCGGTTCGTAGACTAAAGGTGAAGTCCTCCCGGAGTTTCGCGTACGCATGCACTACCTGTAACCTGCACAAGTAACACACCCCGCTTAACAAAGAAAAAGACAAGTACAAAAAGAAAGCTAAACAATTTAAACAGATAATCACGCAATTCAAACAATATCCAAACACAAAGCGCACGCACTCCCCGGCAACGGCGCCAAAATTTGATCGGAGTGTCACGCTCCGGTCAAAGATAATATTTATAAGCCCAAATTACCCTTAACAATGTGTTAGTGGTAGTAAGGGGTCGAACCACGAAGAGTATGTGGTTTGTGTGTGGATTCGAATGAATTAAAACAGTTGTCACAATTTATGAAGCTTGCTAAAGTATTTTTGTGTTTTCGTTTAATTGAAAGATGTGGTTTTAAACTAGATGAATTGATGAAAATGATTAACAACTACTAATTAACGATTGTAAGAAAATTGGTTACTAGAATAATAATGATAAAAAGGAATCACACCCGGTTTCGGTAATTGTTAACCTAGGATTTCTACAAGTTTTAGTTTCAACTCAAATGCATTCGATTAACGGATTTAGTGTACCGTGACTTAGGTGCTACTAGCTATCAACGCCCCAAAGAACGGACAAAAAGACACTTTGTACTCAACACAAGTAAATCCTAACAATGACAACGTACAATTACATATCACCGTTTCGCAAAGTCATAACTTTTAACATCATTCGACAATTCACGAATTCGTAACAAATGTAATACTACTGCCAAAAGTTTCAAAAACCAAATACAAATTGTCACTAAGATGAAACAAGAACAAATTGAAACCCTAAGATTAACAACTACCTACACCGGGGTGAAACCGAGATGATTAGCCGTTCATGGTTGAAGAAGCTTGATCACCGGATGTTTGGAATGCGGATTGCATCATCTTGAAGCTTGAAGGATGGAGGAATGGTGAATGATTAGGTTTTATGGGATGATTGGTGGTGATGAAAATGGTGAATGGATGAAGAATTAGGGTTATGTAGGAATTGGGGATTATCAAGAATTGATGATGGTGATGATTCTTGATTCGGTTGCTAGAGGTTGTAATAGTTGAATGGTAGATGATAGATGGGTGGTTGTGGCTCCAAGAACAAGATTCAAATTCCCCAAGATGTGTAACTCCCGGAAATCAATGCCTCATGACCAATAGAATTCGATCCTTAAACCCAAAAACCAAAAATTCACGCCAGCAAAATCTGATGCCCGTCACCGACGGGCCTAACCCCGTCGCCGACGGATCCCCAAAAACTCAAGTTGTGCCGACGGGTTAATTGACTGGTTACGGGGGTTTTTGGCTGACGGGGTTATCTAGAGCCCGTCCGGGACGGCCTCTAGCCCGTCTGCGACGGCCTCTTGAGTATCAACTTCTCATTTTTCAATCCTCGCACCTCCGGTTGATCCGTAGCGCGTCCTGATGCTCCGGTTTTCGACCCGGTGACTCGTAAAGCTCCCAAAAAGCTCCTTAAACTTTATCAAACCTGCAAAACACATATTTGATTAAAAGTAGGCCATTCAAGATTAAAACTCATATAAAAACATAAAGTTATACGATTACGAGCACCGATTTTCAACCACGTATCATAGACGTCCTATCTTCTAAGTTTGGTGTTTTTTTTAAATGGCGTTATGCAAACCAAGATGACAAAATACAATAACGGAGTAAATAAAATATTAAGCAGGAAAAGTATTTTTTTGTTATTTTTGGCGTTTTGTAAGGAATAACCATTTTTAGTATTTTTTTTAGCGTTTTGCTAATAAAGAGAGAAATATATCATTTAATTATCTTAAAAAAAAGAGATTACACAGAAGAAAAAAAGAGAGGAAAAAAACTAAAAGCCTTCATCAGAAGGTACTTTATCCGAAAAGTAACCATCACTTGCGTCATCTTCTTCCTTCTTGGAGTCTTCATCTGGATCTTCATCCCTGTCATCACCTTCACCTTCATCAGCTTCTTGTTCCTGAAGATTCTGAAGCCTCCACTTGAACATGTCTTGAATTAACTCCAATTTTGAGTCTATTTATGTATTGGTACAAGCGGCGTTATGCAATTATTCCATGAAACCAAGACGCTGCTTTGTCATGATGTTTTCTACCCAGTAGACTTCCTGCTCTCCGCTATCGTATGTAACGGTCACCATGTCTGTTTCATCATCAAAATGCCATGATGTCATGAAAGGGTCCGGCTTCACATCTGCCTTGATTGGTCCAAATTTCCTGGTTAATGCTTTCATAAGCATATGTCTTTCATGGCATTCGTTGTCTAGAGCGATGCCAAGGGATAAGATTGCCCTCTGTATCTCTTCTTCCATCTTCGGAATTGCCCTGACCGTCTTAACATAACCCTCCTTCTGTTGTCAAAATGGAGGACGTATCGCCTGATTCCCAGAGTGTATCTCCAAGAAACGATTGTTGCCATTTTTGGCGTTTTTGGTTAAAGATGTTTATTTACAGAATTGGATAGATTGAAGTGATTATGGAAGCTATGTTTTACCTCGTTTATATAATGATGTTTTTGGCGCGTAATTTAGGAGGGAATTTCTTCTAATAAATGTTAATAACTAAAATTAAGTTACTGTGTTGTTTCATCTTCCTGTAATATCCAACGCGTTTTATCACTAATTTTTGGCGTTTTGTTTTTAATGGCGTTTTTTTTAATGGCGTTTTATCATTTGATGGCGTTTTGAATATGAGCGGTAAAAGACCCGTTTACCCTTAATGAAGCGCATCACACATAATAAAATTGATGTTATTTACGAAAACGCCACCGCGCAATCTAGTCCATGGATTGTTTTGATCGGACGACCCATAAGCGTTCTCACCGTTCTCACACTTTTCACCGTTTTCTCTAAATCCTGACCCTTTATATATATATATATATATATATAGAGTGGGGATCCTACAGAAAGTGTGTTTTTCCTAAAAAGTGTAAAAAGTCATAAAATACAATTATTTCAGGCATAAAACACACCTAAAACTCACAAATAATAGAATGAATATTACTAAAACACCATATTCAAACTCTAATAGTCCATAAAAACTTCAAACACACCATCATAGAACTATGAATATAAAACACACAATGCTAAACAACATAAAACACAATAATATTTGTCATTCCACAATCAGAGCCTTAACATCTAAAACACAACACAAAACCCACATACATGATGTTTTAGTAATCTTCATCATATTATTTGTGGGTTTTTGGTGTGTTTTATGGTTGACATTACGGTGTTTTATGACTTTTTACACTTTTTAGGAAATTTGGACTTTCTGGCCAACTCCTATCCTATATATATATATATATATATATATATATATATATATATATATATATATATATATATATATATATATATATATATATATATAGGATAATGCTAGGGAGAAAACCCTCTATTTTGAGAAAACCTTGGAAACCCATCACAAGGCCTACAATCAGCCACGTATACACAGACAACTTGACTATACTTTTTGCTTTTGAGGGTATAATTGTAACTTTACATTTAAACTCCCAACCCAAAAGATCTTATCCCCATTTGATTTGATAACTCTAATTAATGCATCTCACATCATTGTACAACCACCATTTCTTTTAGCTTATTTATTTTAAAAGGGAAAATTTTCAAATCCTCTTCATCTTATTAAACAAGATCTTTAGTACGAGATCCACCATTAATGTACCATGGAGCCTCCACCAACAATGCTTGAATTAATGTTACCAGAGTTTGGCATCGAGTTTGACAACGACAATGAAGAAAATGTTTCAGGTTTGTACAATGATTATGCCGTTGATGTTGTTATTTTCATAAAAGAAATCAAAGAATCAAGATGCTGTCAAAATATTTTCAATTTGGTTTTAGTTTCATTTCAATAATAAGTTGGTTTTGATAATTAATTGCCATTTACTTAGATTTTCGTTCTTCACAATTGGTTTTATTTTTTCCAGAATTAAGAATGCTGCCAAAAGATTTTCAATTTTCAATACCATTGATTTTCGTTTCAAAAGAAAGAAGGACATTTATAGGTAATAATATTTCAATGCTATTGATTTTAGTTTGGTTTTCATTCTTCTGTGTTGATTTATGTCTCCAACAATCAATAATGGTGTTTATAAATTTTAATTTTGATCCATGGATTACTTGTTTTGGTTTCAAACTTGTTGATTTTGATCCATGGATTAATTATTTTTGTGTTAAAATCATTTTTATGTTAAAAATTTGTGTTTGGTTTGGTTGCTTGTTTGGGGATTTTGATCTGAATAGTAACTGTTTGTTTGTTTGTTTGGTTGCTTGTTTGGGGATTTTGATCTGAATAGTAACTGTTTTTTGTTGGTTAGGTTGCTTTGTTTTGGGCTTTTGATCTGAATAGTAACTGTTTTTGTATGTTATAATACAGAAACAGACCCATAACATGTGTTAAGCCCCTGTTAGAATGATATATAACGTGTGTTGATTTACAGAAACAGACCCATAAAGATATTCAATTGACAAGCTGGATGGATGTAGGCGACGTTAATGCGGGGACATGTGTTAAAAAAAGATATTGAATAAGTCACATTTTTTGGGAAAGAACTCTTCGTTCATTTATAACATGTGTTAGTGGTAATGCTGTGACAGAACACCATGATGTAACCTGACATGTGTTCATGTATAACATGTGTTAAGCCCCTTTTAGAATGATATATAACGTGTGTTAACATAGATATTACTTGGAACATGTAGTTGCTTAACATGTGATAAGGGTGAAAACAGTCGACGGAGGCGATGGGCTTAATGGTGGGCTTAGTTAATATTGTAATCTTGTTGTAACCCGACTTGTATACATATGATAACATGTGTTAAGCATCCATTGTAATCTTTGTTGTAACCCGACTTGTATTAATGTATATGAAAGTGGTTTGCAAAACACTATGATGTGCATATACTGATCGTAACACTATGATGTGCATATACTGTTGTAATATGTGTTATACTTCAGGGTAAGAAGTGTTACATTGTTGAATGTAGGGCATGATCTACTTTGTCTTATATGTTGTAACATGTGTTACACTTCGGGGTAATATATCTTGCATACAGGGTGATATTCAATAGCTCATATGTTTAATAGTAGTTTATTATTTTTCATTAAATATATTACATATATAACAACCATTGTTACATATGTAACGACCATTGTTACATATGTAACGTTGCCTTTTTAACGTATGTAACACATGTGTACCAAAGGAATGAAGTGACCAACATTTACAAATGTTAATCAAAACAAAAGTCACTTGTCATCATGGGTTGTTAGTAATTGCACGCATTACAATCATACTTAAAGGTAACAAAAATGTTTATACAAACTTAAATATATAAAGATGATCCAAAAACTATCATAAAGGTTAAAAAATCTAGCTACGCTTTGCGTCTTGATAACCATCTTTATTTTGAACATAGACATCCATTCACCTATGAACAAAACAAGTACATCAGTGTTAAGGCCCTAAAGTTAAACTTATTAACACAAATGTAACTACATGTACATCAGTGTTAATGCCCTAAAGTTAAACTTACAAAAAGATTATAACAGAGGCTTAACACATGTTATATATTCCAAAATGTGCACAACAAATGACCCGTTTCATATTATATATTCCAAAATTAGCGGTACATGTGTTACCATAAATGGCTCGTTTAATATTACACGTTACATACTAACTTGTACATGTAATACTTGTACAAGTGTTACGCTCGGTATCCACATTATCGGATATTTTAAACATCAGTAAAAATAAAATAGATATTTGTTGTTTTTTTTTTTAATTAACAAAGGTTAACACACGTTATATATCATTCTATCGGGGGCTTAACACATGTTATACTACATGTCAGGTTACATTATGGTGTTCTATTACAGCATGAACCACTAACACATGTTATAAACGAACGAAGAGTTCTTTCCCAAAAGATGTGACTTATTCAATGTCCCTGCATTAATGTCGCCTACATCCATCCAGCTTGTCAATTGAATATCTTTATGGATCTATTTCTGTAAATCAACACACGTTATATATCATTCTAACAGGTGCTTAACACATGTTATGGGTCTGTTTCTGTAAATCAAACAACCCAACAAAAAAAACACTTACTGTTCAGATCAAAAGCTCAAACCAGCAACCAAACCAACAAAAAAACAATTATTGTTAAGATCAAAATCCCCAAATAAGCAACCAAACCAACAAAAAAAACCTGTTCAAACTCTCATCCTAAAGTTTTCGATTTATTTAAAATACATGAACATTAACCATTACTAGAACACTTTCAGCCCATAAAAACATATTAACAACCATTTCAATAAAAAATCAAGTGTGAAATGATATTTCAAGAACACTTACCGGATCTAGAACCGTCCGATGAGCACGAAGAAGATCTTCAAACCTTCTTCTCTCACACACACTTGTGCGTGTGTCTTTGTGATAAAGATTGTTGTTTCTCTATCTAAAACATCGACTTTCTCTCTAAAAACATTCATCGTGCCATCGTTCTCTCTCTAAAACAACTTCAAACTTTTTATCTCTCACACACTTGTATGTGTGTTCTTGGTGTTATAGATGAACATGATGAAGATTGTTGTTTCTCTCTCTAAAACAAAAAAATTCCTCTCTCTAAAAACCTTCATCCTGCCGTCGTTCTCTCTCTAAAACAACAATCTTCAAACATTTTCTCTTTTCACACGATGTAGATCTGAACTTGAAGATCTAAACTTGTGTTTGGTGTTCATCATGATCTTGATTGAAGACAAAGGAGAGAGGAGAGATAGATAAGATGTGTGTAAGGGAAATAAAGTTGATGTGTGTGAGAGAAAAGTCAGATTTTCAACACCTTAAATGCCCTTCTCCTTTACTTGTGTATAATTTATGGTTTTATTTAAATGTAAAAGACACCAAAAAAAGCTCAACCATTGATCTACTTGGATGAAACAAAATCAATGGATGCTGTTGGGTTTCCAAAGTTTTCTCAAAAAGATGGGGTTTTCCATATAACCCAACCTTATATATATATATATATATAGTGGAAAGTTCAAATGAGAAGAATTTTTTTTGTAAGAAGAAAAAAGAAGAAGTTTCAACCAATAAGAATGCTTCATTTTACTTCATTTAATATTTGCATTTAATTTTAGTATAAGGGTATATTGGTAAACTTACATAAATCATTAATTTGTATTATTCCCCTTTAATAACTAACTAAATCAAATTTGTAACTCCTTTTCAAAATATATACTTTTTCCAATTAAAAAAAAACAACTTAATTTAAAGTGTAGAATAAATTACTAGTTGTGTAGGATAAATTACGAGTTGTGTAGGATATATTTCGAGGTGTGTAGGATAAATTTCGACTGTGTAGTATAAAATTCTATAATGTGTAGGGTATATGTAGGAAAATTTTGATATGTGTAGGTTTTGTAAATTATATGTAGGATAATTAATGATTAGTTGATTAATTAATTAAAGAGAGAAAAATTAATGATATGAGTTATAAATGAAATAGTATTTTACTAATATGCTCTTTCTTCTTTTTCTTCTTACATTAAATTTCTTCTCAAATGAACCTTCCCCTATATATATATATATATATATATATATATATATATATATATATATATATATATATATATATATATATATATGAGTTAAATGGGTTAACTCACTAAGTTGACTTGACACGAAACTAAACCGACTCCATTTAAACTAAGCCCGAACGCATGTATTACATGTTATTTTTGTGTCGTATCAAAAGTTCACACCGTATAATTCATTCAAACTATCTTTATACATGGTACTATATAATGCATTTTAGATAAGAAAATTGTAAATTCATAATAATCATGTTAAGACAAATTTAACACAAAACATTAATTCAACCACCAATTTTATTAAATTGAAATCTAGTGAAGTTGGGTATTAGTTAACTATCTATAGCTATCTATTATTATTATCATTATACAAGTCTTTGGTATAAAAAGGTAATTTCCACATGATATTAAGATGATACAATATATTGGGTTATAAAGTGAAGGTTTGAAATTTAATACACGAGATATAGCAAGTCATAGTATATTAAGACGTTATGATATATTGGTTATAAAATGAAAGTTTGAAATTTAATTTTCCATCATTGTAACTTAAAGACTGATCCACTTCTTTCCTTTAATGTAGCAGTTGTTTAACCTCTCAATAACCAACATCTTCATCGTATTTTTTTCATTTTCTAAACCTTATTTAAATTTTATTAGTGTAGTGAAATTAACTAGCCTGTCGCATCATGCGGGGTTCTCTCTAGTATTTTATAAGGGAGGAAAGAGCACTCTAAGGTAACTACCCTAGCCCCGACCAATCACAATTAACTAGTTAGTAGTGGCGACACTGTTATAGTGTGGGTACTTAATAGAGTTAAACGCCTCAACCAATCACAAGCCACCAACACATCTCAAAAGTCAATACCCACCTAAAAAACAAACATCTCAAGCGGGTACTTATTAGCTTCACCAACCCATTAACCTTACCATAAGGGGTGATGGCGGTGTGTTGGGATGAATACTTACCCTAAATGCCTTACCCGCTTGTGCAGTTGTGCCCCGTCCCCCTAACAATAGTAAACATTTAAAACAAAATTTATTTTGGTCATTATAATAAGAATGAGGGTCCCACAAATACATAGTAAACAATTAAAACAAAATTTATTTTGTTTATTATAACAAGGAAGGATGAGGGTCCCACAAAGAGGCAAATAAGCACTAAATTGCCTTGGGCCCACTTGAGCCCAAACACTAAAAACACACGTCTAGACCTCCAACAATACGCAGCTATGGCGTCAGGCGTTTTAATGGTTCTTACTTTTAGTATTTCTTAACGTGTTGGACCCTCCAAATCCCCTTCTCATTAATCAAATTACACACCATATTTCATATATCTCCATAATCCTTCAAAACCCCTTTTAACTCTCATCAATTTATCATCATCAAGTCCTCAATCATCAGGTGAAATCTACTGTTTTGTTTTGAATTCAATCGATCGGTGAAAAGGGTTGATTTGTAATCCGGAGTACTCAGTTGGGTCTCGATCAAAATTGTATTTTGATATCGTTTCTTGAATCTTGAATTCTTGATCTACATGATGAATTTAGTCAATTTACAGAATTCAAATTCAGTCCATCAGTCAAGCAAATTGTCTAAGAAAATACCCTTTTCGGATTGTGATCAGTCTCGATCAGCTTTGGTTGATTTGATCATCTTGATTGTTGTGATCGGTGCTTGTGGGTTCTTGATACACCCCTATATAACGTTGCTGTTATCATTGGTCCAATGGGTTATGGTTAAACATGATGTTATAAGTGGTCCAATTGTTTATGGGCTTTTAGGACTCGGGGTGTTAATCGTGTTGATGGCTATGTTAGCCGTTACATTGTTTGAGAGTCGAAAATGTGGTCAGCCAGGCTGTCGTGGGC
Source organism: Helianthus annuus (assembly GCF_002127325.2). Taxonomy (NCBI): domain Eukaryota; kingdom Viridiplantae; phylum Streptophyta; class Magnoliopsida; order Asterales; family Asteraceae; genus Helianthus; species Helianthus annuus. Next base: position 26,906,270 of record NC_035447.2, read on the forward strand.
TGCGAAAGGCTGTTGAGTTTGATATCAAGATTGAAAAGGAAGATTGTGTTAAGAATTCGAGTTTGGGAAAGAATGGACTTAAGAAGGGGTTGTATGAATTGCCAAGGGATTATGAGAAGGAGTTGGAGGCGGAGTTGAAGAAGATGGCCCCGGTTAATGGTCGTGTGGTTCTTGTTTTTCGAGGCCGGTGCGGGTGTCCGGTTGTTCGAGTTGAGGTTCCGGGTCCTAAGAAGAGTAACAGGAAGATCAAGAAGTAGATATGTGATGATATAGATTCGGTGTATATAGTTTAAGGTTATGGAATAAGGTCATGTTTAAAGAGTTTGGTATATACTTTTGCATATTTTACTTTATGGTTATAATATAATATAATGCTTTTATGTTTGATGCTCTAATATTTCTTTTGTAAATGTTTGTGGTAACGTTTTTTATTTGTTGAATCGTTTAGTTTATTTTTGTGTGAGCATAGTTGAACTCAAATTTAATAATTCAATCCGATAAACAGTTCTAAGGGTGGAGGGTATAGTCAATCACCCTAGAGTGAAATCATACCTAATAATATTATGCCATGTCAATTCCCCATTTTACACTCAATCACTAGGTATGGTCAAACACCCCTCAATTAAAAAAAAAAAAAAAAAAAAAAAAAAAAAAAAAAACTTGATTGGTCTCTCCTCTCTCTCTCCTCTCCTCTCAACACAATCGGTAAACACTCACCGAAATACCCACCCTCTCTCCTCCTCACTGAATACCCACAAACACACGGTATAGTCACCGATTGGTGACATACCCTCCCCGCACAAGTACCCGAGGATTATACCCTCTACCCTAAGTTTCTGAAAATAACTCATTAATAACGTATGTTAGGGTTGGACCATTAGTTAGCCCATTAGTCAAATGGGTCTAGGGTGTTCTTGTCCTACGTTTTTAGTAATCTAATTTTTTTTTTAATCTTCTATCATTGTTTCAACATGCTCTAGCCGACGATGATACTTGGAATAATAAGAAGCAGGTCCAAGAACTAGCGGACTCAAATATGGACTAACTTGACAAGGGAAAACTTGGCAGAAATGACCCAAACTAACGGGCACAACATGGGCTACAATTGGAGTTACGAGGCCCAAGAGTAGGCAAGCGTCTAAAAATACATAAGATCATTTAAACTTGAGCAAAATGTTTAAATCCTTCCTAAGGTTTGGCACTTTTGCTTGTTTCATCTAGAATAAGATTTTTTTTTTTTTTTTGTATCCCTATCGTTTCATTTCTGTTGTAATTTTTATCCAAACTACTAGCTCAGTTAAAATGTAACATTAACTTATAGACGATTTTGGCAATTCCTAAACCTTATGGACGATTTTGACAATTTACCCATTTGTTCTTTTGTTTTTGATTTTTTTTTTCATCTTTAAATAAAAATATTTATAAATATAATATATATATATATATACACACATTTATATATACACACTTGTTTTTCTTAATTCTCTTTTTTACCTTTAAATAAATAATAATAAATTAATTATAATACATATACATAAACACACGCATTTATAATTATACACACACAACACACATACACACATACACACTCTCTCTCTCTCTCTCTCTCTCTCTCTCTCTCTCTCTCTCTCTCTCTCTCTCTCTCCCTCTTCTATCATTCTCTCTTATCCACCTCCATCACCACCACAACCACTACTGCCGCCACAACCTCCTCGTCTATCTTGGCACTTATACCTCATCTACCCTCGTTGATCCGTCATACCAAACATCAATACCATTTGACTATCTTATCGTATCAAACAACCTTAAATTTATTATTATTTTTTTATTTAAGGGTAAAAAGGAAAACCTTAAAAAATAAGTGTGTGTGTATATATATATAAATGTGTCGTAGGGAGCCGCTAAAATGAAAACCACCCACAGTTGTAAGAACCACGAGAACCACTCTCCACCAATCATAATTTGCCACATGTGCACTTTTATTTTATATTCTAAGGGGTATTTTGGTCATTTGATTCAAATGTCTAATCCACTGTCTCTGTCTTTTGCCTGTCTCTCTATTAGCCTCTTTAAAGACTTTTATCACTCCCCAAAAATGAAAACCTCTCATCTCTTATCTCTCTCTCGAAATTGTTTCAGAACTTTCAAAATCCATCATCTCTCTCTCATCTTCATAAAGAAACCACAAAACCCTCATCCCTCCTCCATAACTTACCCGCACCACCGCCACCACACCTCCACACCGGCGACTCCCAAACACCAGACCCACTCCGGCGGCCCCCTCATTTCTCCGACGCCCCCTCATTCTCCGCACCACCTTTCTCTCCTCTGATTTTCTGTTTATACTTAGAGAAAGGGGTCTTGTTGGCGGTGTAGTGGGTTTTTCTCTCCAGCGACTGCCGACAGTTCCGACCACCTACCACCGACCATTTAACCTCCATCATGGCAACCACCTAACTCACCTCTCTGTTACACCACTGCCGGTCAACCACCGTGGGGCTCCGATTAACACCCAAGTTCATAGTTTCTGTTAAATTTCAGTTGACTCGTGAATCCAGGTATGAAAGTTTGTATTTTTTAGTTGTTAAATGAAGATGATTAGTTTTATTTAACTGAATTTTTGAAGATTGTTATGTGGGTATTGAGTTGGTTATTGAAAAAGATGTTGGAGTGTAAAGACGGGTCAGGAGCTTCAACTTAGTTCAAATTAGTCAGACTATTATGATTTTTGTTTGGGATTGATTCATTTCCCTTGTAGAGGGGCAGTGAAACTAGTGGTAAAAGGGTTTGATTTTTTTCGTATAGAGATGTTCTGAAACAAGTAATTTTGGGGCTGTAGGTTGGAATAGCGGCTCGGGTTTCGGTGGGTTTATGATGTTGCAACGGAGGTGTGGCGGTGGGTTCGGTGGGTTTGGTGGTGTGACAGTGGGTTTGGTGGTGTGTCGGTGGTTTTGGTGGTGTGTGGCAGTGGTTAATCGACGGCTCCGATGTTGGGTTTTGAGGCCGACGGCTCCGATGTGTGGTGGGTGGCAGTGGGTTTGGTGGTGTGGCGGTGGGTTTCGTGGGTTTTGATTTGTGTTCTTTTGAATCTGTAGGTTTTGATATGGTCGATTGGGTGGCAACGATGGCACGGCAAGGACGGCTAAGGGTAGGTTTTTTGAACCTGCAACCCCACTTTTGCAGCCTTTTGATTATCAGATAATCTGAGCCAAACCCCTTTTTTTTTCGAGATACACTTTGTTTTGATGTTGTTGTTTTTTATTCCCCCCCCCCCTAGTCGATGATGATAACGATATATCTGAGACATCTCCCGAGTTTGCGATTTCTGGGTGCGTTCGTTTTTGCGTAAATAAGTTTTTGTAAAAAGAAAAAGTTAAACCGTAAACTTTTTAACGTAAAACGTAAAAAACGTAAAACGTAAAACGTAAAAAGTTTTGTGTAAAACGTAAAAAGTTTTACGTAAAACGTAAAATGTAAAACGTAAAAAGTTTTACGTAAAACGTAAAAAGTTTAACATAAAACATAAAAACTTTTACGTAAAACTTAAATCGTAAAAAGTTTAAAAAGTTTAACGTAAAACGTAAAAAGTGTAAAAATCGGCGTGTTAAAAAAACGTGTAAAAACCGGCGCGTTAAAAAAACGACGCTTGAAAAAACGGCGCGTTAAAAAAACGACGCTTGAAAAAACCGGGCGTAAAAACGGCGCGTTAAAAAAACGTAAAACGTAAAAAGTTTAACGTAAAACTTAAATTGTAAAAAGTGTAAAAAAATCTGAATTTAAAAATGCTTTTAATAAAAAAATTACGTTTAAAAAATAAAAAGTAATATAATAATACAAAAAACTAATAAAAAACAATAAAGACAAAAAGACAAAACAGAGTCATTTTACTAAATTAACCTTTTAGAATAAAATATTAAAGAAATAATAAGACAAAAAACATTTAATATTATTTTTAGTTACTTTTAATCTCATCCATTGATTTTGAAGATCTAATGGTTAGGAACTGGTTCTCGCGGTTATTACAACTGAAGGTGGTTTTCATTTTAGCGGTCCCCATGTGTGGTATATGTATATGTATATATATATATATATTATTTATAATTATATTTATTGTTTTTATTTAAAAAATAAAAGAAAAAAATTACAAAACAAAAGAATAAACGAGTAGCTTGCCAAAATCATCACTGAGGTTTGAGAATTGCTAAAATCGTCCATCAGAGTTAACAATAAATTTTAACTGAGTTAGTGATTTGGATGTAAATGGTCAAAGTAATAAAACATCAAGGATGCTGTTACAAAAAAAAAAACTTATTTTGGATGGAACAAGTGAAAGCGCTTAAACCTCGGAAACAAGTTTGGTATTTTACTCTTTATACTTTGTTGGTATATGTAACATATGTGAGTTTCATTGGGGAACACTAAAAAACTGGGGAACCGGTGAACACTCTTAAAAATTTAACTTAATATGTTAAAAATCATTTTTATTTTAAAAAATTTCGACGCCTTTTCTTATAAATACTTGTAGAAGCATTTTGAATAAAAAATCAAAAACTAAAAATATAAAAAAAAGTTTAAAAAAGCTTAATTCTTTTTAACAAAAATGATTTTTTTATTGGAATATTTTCTAACCATTATTATTAGGAAAGCGCTAGAAAAAAAATTTAAAAAAATTGATTTTTAACATGTTAAGTTAATTTTATAAGATATATTTTTTAACTGTTTTTAAAACTTTTTTTAGTTTTCTAATTGTTTTTATATTTAAAAAAATTGATTTTTAACATGTTAAGTTATATTTTTTAACTGTTTTTATATGTTTCTACATATATTCATAAGGAAAAGCGCCAAAATTTTTGTAGAAAAAGTTGTTTTTTAACATGTTAAGTTGTATTTTTAAAAATGTTTCTCGGTTCCCCACTATTTTAATATTTCCCAATGAACTTTCCCTTGTGTAACATACAAAATAAATGAGGTGATAATAAGTCCGCCACTCGCAATATATCTTTGCTACTAACATAAATAAATGAGAAAGACTCCTTTGCTTGATATATATAGGATTGTTCGATCTGGCAAATTGTTATGTCTTTTTCTCCTTTTCTTATAATAGGCGACGAGAAATAATGAAGAACATCTTAAATGGGGTTTGTGTCATACTCATATACCAAATTTGGTAGAACGACTATGATCCTTCACGTTACACATTAAGTAATATGTATTTTGCATATAAATTTTTTACGTATCTTTTCATGTGTTAATCTCATTTTTAAAACACATCTCTTTAAGCAAACATTTTTCTAATAAAAATTATTTATAAGAAGAAAATAATGTATACACAACGAAAGAAAACTTAGATTTAAAGAAAAATATCAAAAGGTTTCACAACAGTATAAATTTACTATATCTTTTAGGGGACCCGGGGCGGTCTCCTTTTGTTCCGTGATAAACCTTTTCAACGCGTTATACAATAACAATTTCCACCCCGCATGCTTTCTATAACGCGTTTTAAGTTAACGAAATCAGAATTTCGTGATATTTTCAACGCGTGATGGTTGTTTTTTGTGAGTGTAATTGTTGGTTGGGGGGAAATTGTTGGGTGTGGTGGTGAGTGATGACCACCCCGACTAAAAAAGGTTGTGAGTGATGAAAAAATGGTTGATGACATGGCGGAACTTGATTGGTGTTTGTGAGTGATAGTTTCTATCACTAGTGAACCACCCCCCCTCCCCTTAGGCTCACACTAGAAATAATATGTTTTTATTGTTTTAGGTGATAATACATTTGTTTTAGTTTATACTAGTGATACATTTTAATGTTAATCTCATCTTTTGTTTTGGAGTCACCTAACATCGAGAAAGTTGGAATTCTAACTATTTGATTAGAAGCTGGGAGCCGCGGCCTGTTGCATTGAGTCGCAGCTTGCTTCAAGCCAAGGTTCTAGTGTGTGTCGAAGCCAAGAGACAGGCAAGATGCGGCTAGATCAGGTCAAGCGGTTAAGAACAAGCAAGATGCAGTTAGGATGACTGAGCCGTGGCTGGAGATACTTGAGTTGCGGCTGGTGGTAGCTTGCACTGCAACTTCTGTTTTATTTGGTTAAAGTCCTACGTTTAGGTAGATTAGCTAGGATAGTAGTGTGCTTATTTGTATATCCTATTGTTTAGTATTTGAGTTGGTTTAGAAAAGCTTGTTTAACAAGATTGGGATGTGGTATCATATATTTGTCTCAATATTGTGTACCCTTGTAATCAGTTCTCTTGAAATTTCTTTATAACAAAAAGAGTAGCACGAAGTTGTGCAAAGATATGAGTTCATATCTTGGCGAAGCTCATATACGAAATCAAAGGCTGAAAACCGAGACCTGTAAAAACGACTGAATCCACCAAAGAAGCTAGATGACATCCGTGTGTTTGTGATTGGCATAGCGAAAAGATCCTATGGATCAAGAAGAAAGACAAAAGACTCAATTTGTGTAGAGGCATGTGACGAGCCGAAGAACAAGGTCTGAGAGAACAAACACAATGAAGAACCATAAAGAATATCAAGAAAAAGGATGATGGATCGTATCTGTAGCCACTCTCTTACAATGGCCGACTTTTCAAGTGGTTGGTGATAAGAAGAAACTTAACAGCCAGAATTACAACACATGGTATCCTCGCATGAGTTTGTACTTGCAAGGGCAAGACCTATGGGAGGTTGTTAACAGGTCAAAGACAACACAACCCAAATATGTGTTTGTCTCACATTATGGGTTTGTGATCACCAATGTCTCGATAAGTATGCACTGGTATCAGTAAATATTTTGAATGTCAAATACTTAGAGCATTTTCGGTCCTAAAAATAGCAAGTAAAATGGGACAGTAGGTTACACACCTTACCTAGTCTTTAAAGCAAGCAAATCGAGGAAGAGTTGTACTATTAACATGTAAAGTGTTATAAACGAGTATATACATATAGGGTTTGGGTTTGGTCTCATAGACTTGAGTCTCAAATAAGTACCCTAGATGTATAAGTACCAAGTTTTGGTACTTGGTCTTTCTTTAGACTAGGTAATCATGTAAGTTTCTAAATAAGGAAACTTTAGTGTAAAGGAATGTGATTGTTAATCGTTGTTGTCAATTACATGTTATGATCAAGTTTATCATGCTAAAAAAAAGAATTTTATCATTTAAATATTAAGAATAAAGTCATATGAAAGTATATTTGGTTTTTGGCCCAACAAAGTTTAGTGGTTATCCTATTGGGCTGGCCGTAGTGGCATGTTTAATTATCCAAAACTTAGCTAGTGAAAATTGACCCAAAAAACTTGGAAAGACCCTCTTGGACCTTATAAAAATAAGAGTAAATTACAAGTTTTGTCCTTTATGTATGTCCCAAATTGCAGGCGCTGTCCTTTAAACCAAAACTTGACAGGCGGTGTCCTTTGTGTTTTCAAAATCTTGCACGTTTTGTCCTTTAGGCCAAACTCAGTTAGATTTTTTAGTTAAATCTGGCCATGTGCAATGCACATGAGGGTATTGTTGTCATTTCATCTCTTCAGGGACTATTGTGTAAAAAACATATGTTTAGGGACTAGTTTGCAATAAATTAAAAAATAAAAAAAAATATATAATATCTCATCTATCTCTCACAAGTTGAAGTCCCTCTCTCTCTTCTCTCTCTCTAACATAACCAGTCACTAAATCACCACCGCCATAGCCTCACCGTGACCACCCCCAAATCACCAACCACCGACACACCACCGCCATAGCCCCACCGTCACCACCGCATGTGATTTTTTTCTGGTTTTGAGATCGGATCGGAGATCGGAGACGGTGACACAGGTCTGTGATCGAAGCTGGTGCAGCTGTCGCTGAGCAGTGTGGCGACGTTGTCATTCGTTTCGTTATCGCAGTTTGTGAGGGTTTATGGGTTGAGAAGGTTCTTGTTCCTTGATAAGCTTTGTGATGAGAGTGAGATTGTGAGGAAGGGGTATACCGATCAGCTTAATGTATGAGGTTTGTTTGTTATGATTGATTGAATTTTGTGTGTTTTGTTGTGAATTGATGAAATATTTTCAATGAAGTTCTGCTTTTAGAATTGATGATAAGAAGATAACTGGTTGCGTTAGGTTTTATGTTGTTTGTGGATTTTTTTGGTACGGTTACTTGAGGTTTGGATCTCTGGTTAGGAGTTGAATTGAATGTCACTTTCGTTTAGGTAGAATTTATGAAACGAAAATAACTGTTTTTGTTAGGTTTTATGTTGTTTTGCATAATTGAAATTTGGGGGTTTTTTGTTAGGTTTTATGTCGTTTTGCATAATTGAAATTTGGGGGTTTTGTTTATGAACGATGGTGGTGGTTGTAGATGGATGCTTATGGTGGCGGTGATGTGTGAACGGTGGTGGAAAGTGGTGACAGGTTATATTAGAGAGAGAGAGAAGAGAGATAGGGACTTCACTAGATTGTTATGTTGGGCGGTTTAAGGTGGTTTGATGGTGGCGGTAGTGGTGGTGGTGGCGGTGGTGGTGGTGGCGGCGGTGGAGGGTGGTGGTGATGGTGACGAAGGGTGGTGATGATGGTGGTCAGTAATTTACTCTATATATATATATAATAATAATAATAATAATAATAATATTTTAATTTTTTTGTTTTATTTTTAGATAATATTAAATAAATGGGGTAGAAAGACTAAAATGCCCTTGAGTGACCAGATTTAACCAAAAAATCTAACTGGGTTTGGCTAAAAGGACAAAACTAGCAAGATTTGGCAACATAAAGGACACCGCCTGTCAACTTTTTGGCTAAAGGACAGCGCCTGAAATTTGATGTAAAGATAAAGGACAAAACTTGTAATTTACTCTAAAAATAATTTTTGAAGGTTTTTGGGTCTAATGTTTCTGTACAAAATATTTTGGATATTCGTGTTGACTTATTGGGCTGGTTCGAGCCCAATAGGCCTGTTAAAATGTTTAAATAACCTGTGTCGTTAACCCAACCCACCACGCCCCATTCCAATTCTCCCACTACGGCCCAAACTACCTCATCGGACCAACCACCTTCCGCTAAACTACCACATCAGCCCACCCTATGCTGACCCGTTCCAAAGCGGGTATCTACAAGCCCAAACACCAACCCGATTTTGCTCATCTTACCCACCATGCTCTATATACCGCTTTGCATGTGGCATCTGAACCAAAAGGTTTCAAAAGTGCATCTAAACATCCTCATTGGATACAAGCCATGAGAGATGAATTTTTTTCCTTGCAAAACAATAACACCTGGACTGTCACACCCCAACCGACGGCGGAATCATCGGGGCGCGGCACTAGGCGAATCAGATTGCTCAAGAGAATCCATAACAACTATAAAGCGACAATATTTATTACATTTGTTATCCCATGCTAACAAACAATACAATCACATAAGATATCACAGATTTCTTGTCCTCTCGAATAATGCAAATCCAACAACCTAGATTTTAAGTGAGTTTCTAGACTTCCTAGCTTGATTTGATGTAGATTGCGACTAAACCTGCAACATACGTTAAAACAACGTCAATACAAAAGTATTGGCGAGTATACAAGTTTTGATAGCGAAACATAGTAGATAAAAAGTGCTGCAAATTACCACATACATAAACGAGATACCTCAACACATATATTAGACAGATACTACCAGCTAAGTCTCTCGAGCTACGATTGCGATTGCTATTCATCCTAACTAGACCCCATCGGGTTCTATAGTACTATACTAGTTAAGGAGGGTTCTATAGTACGATTGCGATTGCTATTCATCACGTGTAAATATGCATAACAGTTATTCGCAAGTGATAAACAGTTTGATTGAATAATTCGTTTTGATAATTTCGATTTGATAGGAATGTATGTTACACCCAAAATGCGATAAAAAGGGTTCGAGTATACCCACAGTCGATGTTCAGCAAGTAAACACAACTTGGTTGGATTGAAGGAAGCGCGTCTGAGATTAACCTGATTACAGATTGATAGCGTAAGCGTTGAACAGTGCGTTAAACGGTGGCGGGTGAACCAAGTGTCAAATAGTAATCCGAGCGGATGGCTATCCGATCGGTTGGCCACTCAATCGGATGTCAATCCGTTCGGATGGCCATTCGATTGGATTGACATTCATCTGGGATGGATATGTTTGTTTAAGATGGCTTTGAAGTTTTTTTTGTAGCATTTTGAAAATAGAGAAGTATATCTACCCTTCAGGTTGATCGATCGAACGGTCGTTCGATCGGATAGCAATCCGATTGGCGAGACATTTCTAGTGAGAACAAGTTCACAACAGGATGGTCACTCGATCGGATGGCAATCCGATCAGATAGCAATCCGTTAGAAACTGATGTTCTTTGAAACTCATGAAAATGTTTAAGTGTCGAAGTTCCAAATGCCAGCTGATCGGATGGTCGTTCGATCGGATGGCAATCCGATCGGACGACAATCCGTTCGACGTTCAGAGCCTTGCAAGTTTGAAGAAAGAGTTTAAGTGTGGAACCAAGTGCAATCCAAATCGGATAGCAGTTCGATCGGATGGCTATCCGATCGGACGGCAATTCGTCCCAACGAATCTGATCATCTTGAACTTAATTATTTTTGAAAGTTTGCGGTTTGATCGAGACGGTGTGACAACGTATTAAACAATGGAACTCCACCAAGGCTAAGTCATCAGATCGTATGGGAATCACCCCGTTCTGTCAGTTAACTGTCCTTGACGGTTGTTCGTGTTCAACCTGTTAACCGGTCATCTCGTTGATAGAAATCAGTTCTCAAACCGACACTTCACTATAGAAGGAGTAGAAGGTCTGATCGAGCTCCGATTCTATCGGTTTTGAGGAAAAAGTTAAGAAACCTGAGAGAAACTTGAAATACTTAGATTCGGCTTAGATCTAGGTGCGATTAGTGTTTTCATACCGTGGAATCCATTAGATCTGAACTGTTCTTGATGAGATGAGGTCAAGATTCATTGTTCCTAAGAACTCCATGATAAGATCACCTTAGAACACCCCAAATCAGAGGATTTTATGGTGAAAAGGTGAGATTTGTTGTTGGAAAAGACGAAGGAGTGCGTGTAGATCATAGAAGTACAAGATTTGAGGTAGAAACTTACAAGAATCGCGAGAAATCGAGAGAAAATAGCCCCAAAGCGTGCTGGTCGAGTGAGAGCTATCACATCACTGTTCAAGTGATGTGACAAGTGCTATTTATAGGAGAAGAGGAGAGAAGGTGATGGAGTGCCATGGATCAGATGACAATCCGATCAGATGGTCATTCGATCGGTGGTCTCCGGCGAATTGCGTTTCGATGTTTTGTTTTGTTCGTTAAGCGTTGCGATAGTCTGGTTACACATTTTCGTACCCACATTCTCATATTCATTATAATTAGTCACAAAGGGTCGTATAAATATCCACATTTCAAAGTCTGCGTTGCGATATCGAGATGCGCGTTTCGAATATGTGTTGCGTTACGACACATCACGGCTATCGAGGAGGGTAGAATAGGTCCTAACTCAACGTCATCGTGAGTGTTAGTACGTGCGATGTGATGTGTTATAGCGATAAAGTATGCGTAATATGCGAATATAATGCGAAGTAGCGATGTATTCGATATAGCTACATTATGATCCGGATCTCTGGTGCTAGGCGTAACGAGTATAGCGAGTAGTAACAACGCACGAATGTGCGGGTTGTTACATGGACGTTAGTTCCTCAGCCAACTTCTACCAATATAGTTGGCTCAAAGTGGGTTTTTCGAACCAAATTTCGTTCTGATGGTTCCATTGATCGTTATAAAGCCTACCTTCTAGAGCAAGGTTTTACACAAATCCCGGGTTTTGTTGATTCGGCCTTTCCCACTTATGTTTGCAAATTAAACAAGGCTCTCTACGGTTTAAAACAAGCTCCACGGGTTTACATGTAGTCATGCCGATACCTCTCTGTTTATCTTCAAGAAAGGTGATTGTCTTATGTACCTTCTTGTGTATGTCGACGATCTCATTCTGACAGGAAATAAACCCTCCATGCTCACCAACTTCATTACACGTCTTCATAATGAATTTGCAATCAAGGATTTGGGATCCTTAAATTATTTTTTGGGTCTTGAGGTTGTTCATATGGACAGTGGCTTATTTCTTAGTCAATCTAAGTATGCCCACGACATACTCTCACGTGTCGGTCTCCTTGAAATGAAACTTGTCCCTACTCCTCTTGCCACAACCGATATGTTCGTCTCCGCTGGATCTCCGTTTTCTGATCCAACACTCTATTGTTCACTCGTTGGGGTGTTACAAATTTGACCATTACTAGACCCGACATTTCGTGCGCCGTCAATCAAGCTAGTCAGTTTTTGCATGCACCAACTGACCAACATTTTCAGTCCTTTAAACGTATCCTGCGTCATGTTAAAGGTACAATGTCCTATGGTCTCACCTTTAAACAGCCTGAACGTACTACCATTTTGGGATATCCTGATGCGGATTGGGCTCGGTGTATTGACACACGATGATCGACTTATGGTTACTCTATTTTCTTAGGTGGCAATCTCATTTCTTGGAGTGCAAAGAAATAACCGACCGTCTCTCGGTCCAGCTATGAGTCCGAATATCGGGCAATGGCCAACACGGCTGCTGAAATCATATCGGTCACTCACTTGTTACATGAACTTCATGTGTTGCCTCCGGATCGACCTACTTTGCTTTGCGATAATTATAGCGCATTGTTCATGAGTCAAAATCTGGTTTCTCACAAACGGGAGAAACATATCGATTTAGATTACCATTTTGTCTGTGAACTGGTTATGTCTGGCAAGCTATATACGCGTTTTGTTCCTACCAAGCTTCAACTAGCCGATATTTTCACCAAAAGTTTGCCACGATCTCAATTTGAACATTTTCAAACTATGCTTCGTGTGACCTCGCCACCGTTTCTCTTGAGGGGGGATGATAGAGTCAAAGACAATCACACAAATTAAGCTTCTGCTCAATCCCATAGATCAAGCCATAAGTTTATATTGAAATTGATTAATTGATTATGTAAATAATTATATTTCCTTTTATTTGTGTGTAACCCATCAATATAAATAGAAGTTAATATCTCTCTAAAAGTAGAGAGCATTCACACGATTTATAGTAAGACTATATCGAGTCTGTATTATAATATACAATCACTACAATAATAAAGGTAATTTGCTTGTGTTTATACAATTTGTTCATATCTGCAAACTGTGAAATAACGTCCGGTATCCAACAAGTGGCATCAGAGCCGACGGTTCAAGACACTGGGAAAAAGAAAAAGATCGACGGAACTAGGAGTGAAGAAATATGGACGTTCATCTCTGGAACAAAAGGGAATGAGCCAAGGACCGTCTCAAGCCCTGCAGTCTTTGATGTAAAGGGAACTGATCAAGATGCAAACCATTGGAGTGGGGTACTCGAAACTGATACAGAGATTTTCATCCAACAAAAGAAAAGGTATGGAATATTGGTGAAAGGAAAGAGGAAGCCTATGATTTCTGGGCGATCCAGTAATGAAAGAACAAAAGAAATACAATGTTAGTAATGCAAAAGGAAGGATCATACAAAACATGAATGTGAAAAGCTTAAGAAGAAGAACTACTTGATAGAAAGGAAGGAATACATGGTGAAAGGAACCGATGGACACTCGTGGGAAGAAATCTTGTATGTTAATAGGTTTTTTTTAATAATTACATGTGTTCAAATTTAGATATGTTCAGTGCGTTTAAGAGAACACATGGGGTAGAAACAAGAACCTATGAAAAGGATATGTTGTTCATAAGGGGGATCCGGAAAGTTAACATTGTTATAGGTGATGAAACAAGAGGAATATATTTAGCCTTGATTAGCTAATGAAGCACGGTTTTGAAGTGTCAATTAAAAGAAATATATGCGAAATTTCAAATATGTTCGATTATGTTACTGAGGGCAGCAATTCAGGATGCAACAAGGATACAAGGGACTTTGAAGGAAAAGAAATAAACTATTTGAATAATTACTTCAAATGTCTAGAAATCACATCAAAACATGAAGAAACTGAAGATGAAACAGGCGACTCCTGTGGAACCAAGTAACATGGACAGGAAACATACGCTTGTAAGTGATTCAAAAATCAAGTCTGTTGATGACTGTTTAGCCTTGTTAGATTTACTGCAAGTATACGAAGGTGCGTTAACAAGCTGAGATTGCTAAGTTTTATTTTTTTATATAATTTGCTAAGTTTTATTATGTGTGTAAACGAGTCAATATTCGAGCCGAGCCAGCTTGGGCTTAGGCTCGAACTTAAAGTTAAATGAGCCGTCTCGGGACGGCTTGGCTCTGCTTGTTTATCTTCACGAGTGAGCCAATGTGCCAGCTAGCAAGCAAACCAAGAGTCAAGTGTTGGTGCATTTTATGTGAACGCGACTCGGTTCGGTTCGACCGCGTTACAAAGTGAAGTCCGAAGCACGACATCCTCCATAGTGATTCGGAACTTATTCAACTTAGTACATGATCAAATCTGATGCATACGTGTTTGCTGTTTGACTGCTGTCAGTTTGTGATCTGCAATTCTGCAAATTGCAGCCATCCACGAAAGACCTGATGTTTGACATCCACGAAAGACCTACTCCACGAAGAACCATGCATAATAATATATCATGAAGAACCATAACAGATGAAGAAGGTTCTTCGTCTAAAGCCATCCACGAAGAACCCTCCTATGTTTGGTGATATATGTTTTTCGTGGGTCTAGGTATATGGGCCCAGATGTTCTTCGTAGGGTTCTCAGATGGTTGCCTATATAAAGCACACTTGCAGAACAGATAAGGCAGAGCGCACACACACCAGAGAGCTGAGAGGTTTTTCTTGTGTAAACATTGTATTGAAACTCTGGTGAAATATATATACAAGTGAACTTTAAACTGTGAATCTGTTCTTGTATTTTTGTGTGTTCTTTGCTTGGTTTGTACACCTGTTTGGATTCAGCACTTGCGGGTGTTTTTCGTATAACAAGGATACGGTTAACTAGATCCTCCGCTAGTGGACCTACAAGTGGTATCAGAGCTTTGGCTCTCATCCTTGTTAAAATCGAGCCGTGTGCCGTGTTTTTCGAACATTTTTTGAAGGTTTTTCAGTAAAATTTATGTGCTTTGAAAGTTACATGGGTTAAGTCCTTGAAAAACTGTTGCTTGCTTAAATTTTTCTTAAAAACTTTGTTGAAATACATGGAGACATGTTAATATAGGGTTTTTCTAAAAACTTTTTACAAAAATCTAGTTCGGAAAAATTTCCGGTGTGTTGCGTTGACCGGAATATCGGAATTTTCTTGGTGATAAGATAAGATTTCAAAAAGGTGATTATTGTTTAATATTTTTTGTATCATTTCAGATTAACTTTTCACCAAATCTTACGTACTGACACTCCTCTCCATACCTGTGAAAAACCTTCTGTCAACGAAAAGCCCATTTGCTTTTTTTTCCAATTTGGTGAAGAACCCAATTTTGTCTTATTAGGTGAAGAACATTCTTCATGGCCCATTTGTCTTATTAGCTGAAGAACATTCTTCATGGCCCATTTGTCTTATTAGGTGAAGAACATTCTTCATGGCACATTTGTCTTACTAGGTGAAGAACCTCTTATTCAGTGAAAACATTCTTCACCCACACTCACGAAAAATCTCTGTTCCTTGTTAATTTGATCATCTTCGTGGACTTGTAGTCTTTCACAGTGGGTTCTCAAAAGTTTCACCATTGCCTGTTGAGTTGATTATTTTCAATCCATTATGACTTCAGATTGGTAGGGTTGGAAACCTAATCCTAATGCGGATATGTATACGAGTAAAGATTCAGGTCCAGTCCCTTCAATGGCTCAGACTCCCACGTCTTCGTCATCAGCACAATCGAGTCCAATTACAGCAAATCAGTGGGCTTTTGTTACAAACCAAACCCAAAGTATTCAAAGTCTTCTTTTGAGCGAAAATGAAACCGGTAGTAACAATCGCCCACTAAAGCTCATGCATTTGAACGAGTATCCCGGATGGCAAGAGAGATTTCATACGTATATTCCTGGGCAAAACACGGAGTTATAGTTGTCTTTTACCACGAAATTCGATCAAGCACTTGAAGAAGCTGGTTCAAATGCTGCGACATTTGCGGATCTTTCTGTCGATGATAGGAAGACATATGATTTAGAAAAGAAAGAATTCTCAGTTTGTGGGATTCAAAACAACAAAAAGTCTGTGGGATGCACTAAAGGCAAGAGGTCAAGGAAACGCATCGTCATGCAAACTGAGACATGATCTGCTCAAAAAGGAGTTCGACGACTTCATGTATATGGAAAGGGAGTCGCTGGGAGATATGACAAGTCGACTTTATCATCTGCTGAGTGAGATGGGTAATTTTAAGGTCGCGGTAACTCCGGAAGAGGTTGTCACAAAGTTTGTCGATGCATTGCCAGCTCAATGGAATGGTTTCTTGGAGATTCTGAAATATAATAGTACGCTAGCCACAACCAACGTCCATGATTTCATTCAACTCTTGGAGAAAAAAAAAATCAAGAGGAAACCAGGAAGGCAAAAAGAGTGCCGGTACCACAAAATCCCGAGATGTACTATGGAAATTGTGGAGGTACAAGCACGGTTGAAAAACCTGCTCAACATGCTCAGCTACAAACGGCTTTTGTCTCGAGCACCGATATGTATGGAACACCACAACCAGCAGCCTCAGAGCAAAGCTAGTAGTCTACTTGAGTACCATCATTTCTTGATCCAAACTACAAAGGTCAATAACAAGCCTGTTATGGAAACACTTCATCAACAACAATGCTGGTCAGTCAACTAATCCAAACACGGTTCGGCTAGATACTTCAAGTTTCTCGAAAGTAAGTGTTGAGGTGGCAAAGGAACATATGGAGCTTCTAAACACTTTGGTGTGTGCGTACTATGAGTTGGTAGCAGGGCAAATTGGGAACATGAATTTGACTCAAGAAGATTATCAGCAAATCGATAAGGTGAAATGGATTTGATGGATATCAAGTGGGCATTTGCTAGTGTAGTGAGGCGAGCAAAAGATTTCATGGAAAGAACTGGTAGAACCAGCTTGGAAAGCAAGAAGGACACCAAGTATGTGTTCGATAAACAGGCGGTCAAGTGTTTCAACTATGGTAAACGGGGTCATTTCAAACGTGAGTGTACGAAGCCAGCTCAGCATGGGAACCAGAATCTGTTCAGAAATCATGGCAACCAACCGAACCAGAATCAAAACAGGAATAATGAACGTGCCTTGATGCCTACAAACAATACTCATCAAGAAGGTCCATCAAACAACAACCGAGCTCTTGTGGTACAAGTTGATGAAAGTTGTGACTGGCCAATTCAACTGGGTAGCAGTGATCAGGGTGGAACAGCTTGTTTTGCTGAAGTTTTCAAGGATCTAAAACAAGCGTGTGGTGGAGAATCTTCAGATGAAGACAGTTCTGGTTATAGTGGAAGCTCAGATGAGGAAGCCTCAAGTTCAGGTGAAGACGGCACGGATGAAGTGTCACATGAGACTATTGATGAAGATGTTGAGAAGTTTTTGAGTGAAACTAAAGCAGGAAATGACAGAAGATTAATACTGGTGGATCAAGCTGCTTATTCTTCTTCTTCTCATCATTCAGCCTTTATGGCTAATGTTGGCAGTTCGTTAAGTCAGGTACGTGTCAATGAACCTAAATCTGATAAATGTGATAATTGTGTTGATTTAGGTGCTAGATTGTCTGACTTGCAAAGCAAATATGATGATTTGCAAAGCAAGTATGACGTGACATTTATCCACAATCAAAGTTTGATCGTGGATCTTTCGAAATGCAGAGAGGCCAACTTATTCCATAAAAATCATGAAAAACAATTTAAGAAGGTAATTGACACATTAAGGGAAGATAAGCCCGAGCTAGTAAAAACAGTTTCAAGAAAACAAACTGCTATAAACAATTACATCACTAGGCTCGAGGAAGCACAAAAAGAGTTGGCCTGTGTCAAGTGTGAAAATGAGGCGATCCAGCTAAGGTTAGATAGTTACTCAAACTCTAGGTATGTGCTGGATCACATCATTGACATACAGAAAAAGAAGAGTGATGTCACGTGCATTAGATATAAGAACTGTCCTCCACCTGTTAGACACAATTATACCGCAATGCCAGATGAGGAGGATAAACCTCAATTTGAGCCATCTGTTCCTTTAGATGTTGAGGAATTCGCAGTTGGACTTGGTTACAAAAAGGAAGTATCATCAGATTCGGATGTGTCAGCAGATACGAAAGTATCAACTATTGAACAAAATCAGGATCCTCCTGTCACTGTTGAGGACGCTGATTCTTCAGATGATGAATCCGATGATACTGACTCTGCACAGTCTGATGCAATTATCAAAGAAGAGGACATACCTCTCGAGAATCACATTTTATGTGATCCTCCCGCAAAACCTGCTAAGACAGTTCGGGTTGAGTCCACTTCTGCACAAGAGTCTGAGAGTGTGAATTTGCTATACACTCTAGTTGGTGATGATAAAGTTTATTCAAACAAAGATTTTCCGATTAAAAATGTAATCAATCTTTAATCAGTAAAGTTTTTGAGGATTCGACAAGTAAGTTTTTGGGAGAGTCGAGTTCACGAGTTGTGGTAACACAATGTCCTCCGATTCCAAAAGCTGAAATTCGAAGACAATATGGCTACCAAAAATTACCAACAGAGAAAATTCAGCAAAATCACACTAAACCAAAAGGAAAATCGACAACTCAAGGTCGAAAGGAGTAGAACCAGAGAAAGAACAAAAAGATGAACTTTGTGAAGTCGAAGGGAACTGATAAAATTGAAACATTAGAAAACAAATCTAACATAGATTATGTTAAGCAAGTTAAAATTTTGAAAAGAAATGATCAAAATAACTCAGGACCAAGTACCTCGAAATCACAAAGTTCATCAACGAGACATCAACATGATACTTCGGGGTTTGTTGAACAAAGATCATGTTTCGAGTGTGGTGAATTTGGACATATCTTTCGAAATCCATATCTTCATAAGTTAAAAGCTAAAGTTGATGTTCCCCGTGAGCAAAACTACCAAAAGCGATTTGTTTCCCCAAAACAAGATCCTCGTCTTGTGAAAGAAAGGGAGAAGAAACAGAAACGCAAGTAAATCAAGGTAATTGAAAAGGATCTTAAAACCGATGTGGTTCAAAATCAACCTGTTTCAGTCAAACCAAAAATTTTAAAAACTTCAAAAACTTCAAACAATCACGAAGTTAAAATTTCAAACAATCAAACTGGTAAAATTCAACAGACTTGGAAACCTAAATTGGTCACAAACTCAGGGGGGGCATCACCATTTCCAAATCATCGCGAAATTGAGATAACTGAAATGGAAGACCCAAGTCCACCGAAGGCATGGGTCCCCATCTCCAACTGATCATTTGAGTACATGTGCAGGGTGTTCCAGGAGGAACTATCAGTAGTCTTTGGATTTTCGATAGTGGGGCATCCAGGCACATGACCGGCGACATGAGACTTCTCTACGATGTTAAATCTATTAGAGGAGGCTATGTTGCTTTAGCTAGAGATAAAGGCGGATGTATTACCAGTGAAGGAATGGTATCCAACGGGGTTGTCAGTTTTGACAAGATCAACTTTGTGCAATAACTTAATCACAATCTTCTAAGTGTTTCTCAAATATGTGATAAGAAGTTTTCGATGCTCTTTGATGCAAATGGATGTTATGTGCTGAAGCTCGGTTTCAAGATCCCCAAAGACTGGATTCTCTTATCTGCTCCAAGGATTAATGATTTGTATGTCCTTGATATGAGCCAAGCAATCACAACGTCTACTCAAGTAACATGTTTTGTTTCTAAAGCCCTAGAAAAGGAAACAATCTCTTGGCACAAGCGGATGGGACACATTCACCTAAGGAAAATGAATCATCTGGTGAAGAATGAGTTAGTAACTGGTGTTCCCGTCAAAAACTTTCATCTTCAAGACGTCTGTGTTTCATGCCAGAAAGGAAAACAAAGTAAGAAATCGCACCCGATAAAGAAGATCAACACGGTAGCAGTACCGCTTGAACGTTTGCACATGGATTTATTCGGTCCTGCCAAGCATAAAAGCATCAGTAATGACTCGTACTGCCTCATGGTTACAGATGATTATTCAAGATTTTCTTGGGTGGCGTTTATGGCACACACGAGTGAAACTTTCGAAATTATCAAAAACTTGGTCACTATGATTGAGAATTTGTATACTTTGAAAGTAAGACGCAAACGCAGCGACAATGGAACTGAGTTTAAGAATCATGCTATGGAGGAGTTCTGTAGATCCATAGGCATTCTTCATGAATTCAGTGCTAGATACACTCCTCAACAAAATGGTGCCGTTGAGTGTAAGAATAGAACATTGATCAAAACTGCAAGGACTATGATGGTAGAGTCACAGTTGCCCATTCCCTTTTGGAGTGAAGCTGTGGCCTCTGCATGCTACACGTTGAACCGAGTCCTTACAGTAAAAAGACACAACAAGACCTGCTTTGATCTACTACACAAACTCAAACCAGACTTACAATTTCTTGAACCGTTTGGGGCTCCTTGCACTATGATTGATCCTGATGGTAAATTTGGGGCAAAATCAATTGAGGGATACTTTCTTGGGTATGCCACCCTGAATTTAAGAGTTTGGAATCTCGAGACGAAAAGGGTCGAGGAATGGTCTGAAGTCAGAGTACAAAGGCACACCTTGCCAGTCAGATGTCCTGGTCAGCCATGGATGTTTGAGTACGATGACTTTTTCAATTTGATCAATATTGAAGAAGAAGTAGATGCTGCGACAAAGATGTTTTTCGAGAGTGACAATGCAACAGATTCTCCGTTGGTTCGTCCCATTATTGTCAACAATCAAGAATCATCTTCAGTTAACAATAATGCTCCCGAGAATGAGGATTTTAACGATGCTACTGAACTGAACGAATCTTCAGAGGATGATGAATTTCTCGATGCAGACCAAGAAGCCCCTGTAACAGTTGTGCATGGTACTTCTGAGGCTACACCCCCCGAGGAATGCCCTAAAACAGCTGAAGCTACTGCATCATCCTCTTCGCCAGTTCATGGTATTAATTTGGTTGTTGATCTCAACTTCAACAATCTGGGTATAAATATTCCAGTTCCGGATAATCTAGAAACAAGAATCCATAATACCCATCCTCAACAAAACATCATTGGTAATGTTCACAGTGGCGTGCAGACGAGAAATCAGTTGAGAAACAACAACAATGTTGGCTTGTATGCAGCAATTTGAGAATCGGGTTTACAGAATGATTGGCCCTTCGCGTGTTATGTCTCACAAGAAGAACCAAGGTCTTGGAAAGAAGCGATAAAGGATAATGCTTGGGTGGAAGCTATGCAGGAGGAACTGCAACAATTCAAGAAGCTAGGTGTCTGGAAACTGGTTGAGAAACCTGAGAACTTCAAGAAGATTGGCACCCGTTGGGTTTTCAAATGCAAGAAGGATGACCATGGAGTAGTTTTCCGAAACAAGGCGAGATTAGTTGTTCAAGGTTTTCGTCATGTTGAAGGATAGACTACAACAAAGTTTATGCACCAGTTGAACGTCTTGAAGCTATTCGGATCTTTCTTGCCTATGCTTCCTTCAAAGGATTCAAGGTTTATCAAATGGACATGAAAAGTGCATTCTTACATGGTGTGGTTGAAGAAGAGGTGTATGTCGAAAAGCCTCCAGGTTTTGAAGATCCTATTCATCCTGATCGGGTTTGGTTGCTCAACAAAGCTCTCTACGGATTACATCAAGCACCGAGAGCTTGGTATGCAACCTCATCTAACTATCTGCTAGAGAATGGTTTTCACCGAGGTCTTATCGATTGCACTCTTTTCATCAAAGAAAAAGACAGAGATCTTCTGTTGGTTCAGGTATATGTAGATGATATTATTTTTGGTTCAACTAATGATGTTTTGTGTAGGGACTTCGAGCGTGTTATGTAGGAGAAATTCGAGATGAGCGCCATGGGGGAAATGAACTTGTTTTTGGGCCTACAAGTTCAACAAACGGAGTCTGGGATATTCATCCATCAGACTAAATATGTCGGTGACATCTTGAGCCGGTTCCAGATGTCTGAAGCGACACCCATTGGTACCCCACTTCTGCAGAATCACGGGATTACTCCGGACTTGAAGGGTGAAAGCGTTAAATCTTTATTTTATCGCGCGATGATCGGATCTCTTATGTATCTCACAGACGAGGCTCGACATAATGTATCCTACGTGCCTGCTCGCCCGATATCAAGTTAACCCGAATGCCTCACATCTAGCAGCTGTAAAAAGGATTTTCCGCTATTTAAAGGGTTGCTCGGGCACCGGTCTCTGGTACCCTAGGGATGATAGCTTCGACTTGACCGCGTTCAGTGATTCTGACTTTGGTGGCTGCAAAATCGACGACAAATCCACAACGGCTGAATGTCAGTTTTTAGGAAATCGCCTAGTCACATGCAGTGCAAGAAGCAGACTTGTGTCGCTACATCAACCTGTGAAGCTGAATATATTGTTGCCTCAAGTTGTTGCTCCCAAGTTCTGTGGATCCAACAACAAATGCGCGACTACGGTTTTGAATTCCTATCTACTCCTATTTTCATTGATAATTCTGCTGCCTTACAGATCACTAGAAATCCTGTGCAACATTCAAAGACCAAACACATCGAGATCAAATATCACTTCATACGTGATTGTTTTGATAAGAGACTTATGGTTGTTGTTAAGGTCCACACCGATGACCAACGTGCCGATCTTTTTACCAAAGCATTTGACAAATCACGATTTGACTTTTTATTAATGGTAAGCGGCATTAAGGTCAAGCCAGAGTAAAACCAACATCGGAAAATCATTTTTGTAAATATTTATTTGTGTTTCTTAATTTCTCGTACTTTTTTGCATTTTAGGGGGAGTAAATTCGAAAAATACAAAAACATTAAAAAAAATCAAAAATACAAAAACATCGAAAATTTTCAAAAACACAAAAACAATAGAAAAACAAAAATGAGTTTCTTGGTGAGCAAAAGAGAAACTGATAGTACATCAGTGGTCTGTCGAAACCTCTTTGAACCTAAAATGAAAAACGGTAAGCAGCTCTATATAAGATGTATCGGTAGGCTCACAATCATTTTAAAGTGTGCAGGGTGATATAAACCTAAATCGACTAAAGACTGTGTGGAAACCGCTCATTGGCATATGTTCTTGGCATCGAAATTTTGTTTAATAGATTGCCGAGGTTTTGAGATACGTGGTCTTTATGCTGTTTATCATCTGGGTATCATGGTTGTTTCTTTTACCAAAAACAACGGGGACGCAAGTCTAGAACTTCCATGATACCATACATACGTGTACATATCATACAAACATATATATAATACATGATGCATACGACCATCAATAAGTAATAAAATATCACAGTCACCCCCGAATAAGTGATTCTAAATCACATCTATCATCCGAGAGCCAAGTTCGTCTCTTTGTCGGTACGATGGTACTAACCTGTTCAAGGACTTGCTCTTGTGCATGCATCGAATATCAAGTTCCTCATTAATAAGTGATTTTATCACATAGGGCTTGTATTCATCCAAAATAAGTGAATATCTCACATCATATACGTTGAAAACAGATGATAAATGGTATACTCACCAGTAAGATGAAGTCTCGTGCATACCTTGATACAAGAATGTGTCGTGTGTGGATGAACACCGATCAGTAAGCATAAATCATACCTTAACGGATCCCCTAACCGCGAGTACATCTGATAAGTTGAGCTTAAGTGGACAACAATACCGATAATCGTTATAGGATGTTTATCTTAATATTAACTAATCGAACAACAAGAGCATTTTGGCGTGACCGTACACTGATATGATTCTCTTACCCTCGAAACTCGCAAAAAGAATGTCTGTAAATATTTATTTACTACTTTCCGTCTTTACATTTGAAATATTCAAAAATACCAAAAAGATTTTAGGTGTGTTTTAATATAAACTTTATAAAAGCTAAAAAGATTTTATTTCTATTTTATTTTTGATTGCCCGATGTTGGATCTCGAGTCTTTTCCACCTGAAACCTGATTGAGACCTAAAACAATTGCATCTTCATAAATGGTCGAAGTTAACGAATTTGAAAGTTTAAATCTAAAATTGATCTAATTTTTACAACTTTCAAACTGTTGTCGGTCGGTAGTTATTGAGAGTTGGTCACATGTGTGTCGTTTGATTATATTCCAAGCGGTTGTTCTCATTACGTGTTTAGCTTTCTTGTATGTGCAGATGCGATATCCAAACCAGCTAAAGGCGAAGAGAACGTGTTAGAAGACAAGCTTCGGAATGAAGACACAACATGGATGCAATCAAAGGATCAAGATGATCGAGTTGCCGCTGACCACTCATCGATACCGTAACGATCTGAATATTTGAAGATCAACGTCTCACGGGCAACGTTCAAGGGGGATTTTGTTGATACACTCCCTGTTTATGACACGTGAAGATTCTTAAAATCCGACAGTGTGAAGAACGAACCATCACGAGCAGCGTCCAAGGGGGAGTTTGTTGATGCATTTTATGTGGACGCGACTCGGTTCGGTTCGATCGCGTTACAAAGTGAAGTCCGAAGTACGACATCCTCCATAGTGATTCGGAACTTATTCAACTTAGCACATGATCAAATCAGATGCATATGTGTTTGCTATTTGACTGCCATCAGTTTGTGATCTGCAATTCTGCAAATTGCTGCCATCCACAAAAGACCTGATATTTTACATCCACGAAAGACCTACTCCACGAAGAACTAGACATAATAACATATCACGAAGAACCATAACAGATGAAGAAGGTTCTTCGTCTAAAGCTGTCCACGAAGAACCATAGCAGATGAAGCAGGTTCTTCGTCTAAATCCATCCACGAAGAACCCTCATATATTTGGTGATATATGCTTTTTGTTGGTCAAGGTATAATGGGCCCAGATGTTCTTCATAGGGTTCTCAGATGGTTGCCTATATAAAGCACACTTGCAGAACAGATAAGGCAGAGCACACACCAGAGAGTTGAGAGGTTTTTCTTGTGTAAACATTGTATTGAAACTCTGCTGAAATATATATACAAGTGAACTTTAAACTGTGAATCTGTTCTTGTATTTTTATGTGTTCTTTGCTTGGTTTATACACCCGTTTGGATTCCGCACTTGCGGGTGATTGTCATATAACAAGCATACGGTTAACTAGATCCTCCGCTAGTGGACCTAGATCAAGTTTACCTTGGCTCGGGCTTGGCTCATTTACACATCGAGCCGATTTTGAGAGAGTTTTTATTAAGCAAGTCGCGTTGAATGGCCCTATAACTTATGGTTAGTGTTGGATCGGGGATTGATGATCAAATCTGGATGAACAATTCATATTATGATATTATGAGTAAGCACAAGTATGTGTATGGACTCCATTGAAGAACATGGACGACACACACAATATACACACACAAGAGAAAATTAAAATTAGAAATCGAGTTTAGGCAATAGTTTATTAGTTTCTCAGTTCAAAATTTTAGCTCGAGCTCAGCATTTCACCTAGTTTAAAAACAAACGAGCCAAGTTGGTTCGTTTAACTTTAAACCCAACTTGGCTCGGCTCGTCTACCACCCTAATCACATGGTTATCTGAAGTATCTGTATACAAGGTTAGGGGGTTTTTTCTCAGATGTTCTAAAGTCAATATATGTTTTCTAATCACTATATGGTTCTAGTGAATCAAAAGGCCTACCTATGATCATTAGTTCTTTCAACCCACAATTGCATTTGCATGATTACAACAAAAATCAAGAACTTCAACACATGCAAGTTGAAACATATTACTATAAAAAGTGTACCTGAAAGAGCGTTCAGGAGATTGAAGAATGTGTTGAGAAAAGAGGCCTTGGGATTGATGATTTGTGGATCCATTACTTATGTTCAATATGTTTTGGAGTGGGTTTTGTTCAAGTAAGATCAAGCTCAAGCATGAACAGATGAACTCATGAAATGGAGTTGCTACAATGCTGGTTTAATGGTGAGGTTGTGTGAATTGTGGAGTGTATACTTTGTTTGGAGATCCTTGTTTTAACAGAAAGTGGCCATTAGCAGCAGCATCAATAGCATATCTCGGTTATTCTTAAGAATCTTTTGCCATTTTGGAAGGAACTTAATGGGAGCGTGAAGGAGTTTAATTGTTATTAGATACATATTCTTTGGTATCGCACATAATGAGACTAAACTGCTCATCCTTGTTTGCTTTTACTGCAATTGGAAAAGGAAAAAAAAAACAGAAGACAGTATAGTATTTAAATTGTGAACTTCCCCTTGTCGTTGTAATCAATTAATGTTAGTAGGTGTTAATTAATCTTATAGCCCCGTTTGCCGTATCCGCATATAATGTATATATATAGGGGTGTTCAAAAAAATTCGGATCCGAATCGAATCCGAAATATCCGAAAATCCGTATCTGAAATTTCGGATATCCGAAAACCGGATAATCCGAATTTTCGGATTCGGATTCGGATATGAATTTCAAAAATTTCGAATAATTCGATTATCCGATATCCGAAAACTAATTATTTTTTTATAAATATATATAGCATATGAGCATTATATTTAGTTTAAAGTATTGTAAAAATTAGTAAAAAAGTAGTAAATAATTGTATTAATCAAGCTCAAGCATGAACAGATGAACTCATGAAATGGAGTTGCTACAATGCTAGTTTAATGGTGATGGTTGTGTGAATTGTGGAGTGTATACTTTGTTTGGATATCCTTGTTTTAACAGAAAGTGGCCATTAGCAGCAGCATCAACAGCATATCTCGGTTATTCTTAAGAATCTTTTGCCATTTTGGAAGGAACTTAATGGGAGCATGAAGGAGTTTAATTGTTATTAGATACATATTCTTTGGTATAGCACATAATGAGACTAAACTGCTCATCCTTGTTTGCTTTTACTGCAATTAGAAAAGGAAAAAAAAAAACAGAAGACAGTATAGTATTTAAATTGTGAACTTCCCCTTGTCGTTGTAATCAATTAATGTTAGTAGGTGTTAATTAATCTTATAGCCCCGTTTGCCGTATCCGCATATAATGTATATATATATAGGGGTGTTCAAAAAAATTCGAATCCGAATCGAATCCGAAATATTCGAAAATCCGTATCTGAAATTTCGGATATCCGAAAACCTGATAATCCGAATTTTCGGATTCGGATTCGGATATGAATTTCAAAAATTTCGAATAATCCTATTATCCGATATCCGAAAACTAATTATTTTTTTATAAATATATATAGCATATGAGCATTATATTTAGTTTAAAGCATTGTAAAAATTAGTAAAAAAGTAGTAAATAATTGTATTCGTGTGAATTTATGATTGTTTTTAGTTTTCAATGTTGGAAATTTAAAAAATCGAATATAAATTTAGTTTTAATCTATACACGAAACGAATTTTTTGATTTTTTTTTATAAATTCGGATATCCATATCCGAAATTTCGAATATCCACGGATTCGGATATCAATATTCACTATCTGAAATTTTTGGATATCCGGTTTTCGAATAACCGAAAACCAGATAATCCGATCTTGAACACCCATATATATATATATATATATATATATATATATATATATATATATATATATATATATATATATATATATATATATGTGTGTGTGTGTGTGTGTGTGTGTGTGTGTGTGAATCCTCAGGGGCAAAAGTGAAATTGTACTAACTTTAACGTTATTTTACTAATTTCGTGAAAATAACGTTAAAGGCGGCGGACTAATCATGCATCATGTGGTGGCGTTATCAGCCGAAAGACAATGGGGTATATGCACTAATCGGCCTTTGTCCCGATTGATTGCTGAGTGTTATATGCCTCATGTCCAAGTGTCGCAACCCTCGACCCCTGCCCCGGGAGGCGGGCGGCCGCGAGCTCGCAGAACCGGTGGTATAGGTGTTTATTAATTTGGCAGCGGAAATTACATAAGGACCGTAGTTAGGAAATAGTTTATCATAGTAAAACACCACATTTTTATAATAATAAATACATGGGAAAACCCAAGTTTCCATTACAACATGTTTATAGGGATAAATCCTAATTTATTGAAATAAAACTTCTTCTTTATTTAGGTAACTTTTATAGCCACTTTTCCAAGCCTTCACTGCTCTCCAGCTGTCTTCTAATTGGCTTTCACATTTTGTTACCTGAAACGCGTTTACAAACATTTTATCAGCAAGAAATACTAGCGAGTGAATCCCAGTTTAATCAAAACAGGTTTTATCATTTTACAGCATTGAGGGCAACCCGCAATTACATTTGTTTATATCTACTTTAATTACCACCCACGGTACTGTCAATCCTGACTTGTGGTAATGTTCCTACTCACAGTGTAGTAACAAGTTATGTATACAAAACCCCAACATACCGACGATAATTGTAGATTTACAATACTCAATCACTGTTAAATTTCAATTGAAACAATTGAGGTTTTGTAAAAACAGTTTACAGAAAAAGGGAATGACTCACAAAAAGGTTTCACAAAAAGAGGATTACTCACATTGCTAATTTAGGTATTTCCTTATGACTTCCTGGTTATAATCTATTAATTTAAAAATGCACGTGTGTTAGTATAATAACTCAATAACATTAGCTATACCCTCCCCCCGAGACAGAATTCCAACAACTGAGTCGGGCAAAGCCTAGACATGCGTTACGGAGCTCTAGAGCAATTGGGCAGAGTAACTAATACGTAACCGGGGGTTATGATCCTTACATCGAGGCAAAGCTTCGCTTTTTAGTGGGTATTATGCCCGAGCAGAATTTATATTATTTAGAGATTTCGAGAGAGAAAGTGATTTGTGAACGATTTGAAAACTGAAGCCCGAACTCCAAATTTATAGGGCCTGATCGGGGGTTTCTGGCGGCCCGCGAGAGAGAAACAAGGGGCCTTCGCGCCCCGCGAGCCCTATAGGCTAGGTCCTAGGGTTGCTGAGTTGACCCACTAGCCTCAACACGCAACATGCCACGTGGCGGCACCGGGTCGCGTCTGGTGGCCAGCTGTCGCGGCCCGCGACAATTATACCCAAGGGGGTTGCACCCCGCGAGCGGCCCTGGGATTTTGTTTTATTTGATTTTTGTTAAATTAAAGGCAATTCGGGCCTATTTTTCGTATATGGGGGTGTATTTTAGGACATATAGAGATGTTATAGAGATTTTAGGAGAGTTGTTATAACAAGGCTTGATACAAAACTACTATCAAACCAGGGGGTCTCACTGGAAGCAGCTTCTCTAATCCTACGGGGTAGAGGTAAGGTCGTCTACATTTTACTCTCCTCATACCCTACCTTATTTTGCTATTGGTGAGATTTACTGAATATGATGAGGTGTTAATTAATCTTCGAAGTAAGTAAGTCTTTGATTTTTACACGGTTTGTTTGGGTATTTAAATTCTATCATATTGCTACAATGGTTGCACGATCCCATGTTTATACATGAGGTTAGAGTTTGAAACCTGGCACCAACATGTCCCCTCTAATTTTTTTTTTCCATTTTATTCAAGTTTGTGGCCATAAAGCCCAAATAAAGTGAAGAAAATTGTTTAAAAATTGAGTTTGTAGCCTAAGAGCATTCATATCCACTCCACCATATTTTCACCCTAAATTACACTAAAAAACACTACATTTTCTCTCTCCTTTTCAATTAAATAATATTTTTTATACCTTTATTATTACCTTTTATCTCTCATTCACTCACAACCACTTTCAAAATATATTAAAAAAAAAATAGGGGGTGAACAGTGTCCCCCTAAATATACAGATGAACAGTAACATTTTCTCTCTCCTCCACTCACAACCACTTTTTATACTTTTTATATTTTAAAAACACCACACACACAATTTGATTATTTGGATGTGAATGCTCTAATGTGTACTAAATTCCGGCCCATACACTTTTTTTAATTGAATGGGAACTTATCAGAATGACATATACTCATAACTCATATACATATTCTTTTGTAAGGCTTTTTTTTCTTTGATTTGGTTATGTTACTTTTAATTGTTTTGCTTATATTAAAATGTTTGTTTAAGTTAATTTTTTGTTTATCTTATATTGTTTTGGATACTTCTTATAATTTGTCATTGAAGTTGAAAATCTAGGTGATCTATTGTTTTCTATTTGTCCAAGGCCCCAAACTATATGTTGATTTGTACAATTTTGTACATTTTTTAACGGCAAATTTAGGTGTTTGGCAGAGTAGTTGGAGCTTCTAGTAAAATATATAAAATGATTAAAATGGACATAAATAAAAAACATAACAGTCATTTAGAGGTTAAAATAGTCATTTTTTCCTTAAAAGCTTGTTGCTCCTTCTAAATGCTACTAGTAGGAGCGTTTAACCAAAAGCTTTAAGCTCCTAACATAAAAACTTCAAGCTCCTTCAATCAAACAAAGCTTTTTTAGACTTTTTTTTTATTAAGTATGAACTTTTTCTTAAAATCTTAAAGTTAGAAGCTCTTAAAAGCTTCTAAAAATTTCATGCGAAATATACCCATATCTAGGTTCTATCAAGATCTTGTGAAGAGAACTAATGATGAGGGCATCGAGGTGCATTCCACACCAAAGAAAAGAGTATTTGAGATGAAGGGTGGTTATTTGATTTTTCTAATATTCAAATATAAACATACTTGTTATATACATTTATTTTAATAAAAAATATTAATAACGTTTCCGAAATTGTATAATAATGTTTGAGTTAGGGGTGTTCAAAACCGGATATCCAAAAATTTTGGATAGCCTATGTCTTATAAAAAACACATTATGTTGCTCAATTTATAATATTGAAATCAAATCATTCACCACAAAAATTAGGGATTTTTATCACAACAAAATAAAAACAGAAGAACACACAATCAAAGCCAAAAATCAACAACTTATTATCGCAACATTGTAGATGAAGAACGATTAGCGTCGCCGGCGAAAAACGATTAGGTTCGCAGAGTAGAGCGACGGTTCGCGATCAATAGAGATTGTTGACCGGTGAGTGGCGACGATTTGAATGAAGAAATAAAGCTTGCAGATCTCCGGGTGCAGTCGTCGGTCGGAGGTGGACGGCGGCAGCAAAAAGTGACAAAATGAAGGTGGGTTGTGCATATACAGTGATGAAATGTGAAGGTAAAATGGTGAATACTGATTAGGGTTATTTTAAATAGGGTATATATATTTACTTAGAATAAAAAATTAAAAAATAACTATTTTAATATTTCGAATATCGGATATGTGAAATATCCGAAAAATCTTAAAATTGGTATCCGAATCCGAATTTTCAGACGGATATCCGAAATTTCGGATAATTCGGATTCGGTTTCGGATTCGATTTTTTTGAACACCCCTAGTATGAGTGTCTAAATATATTTTTAAATAAGACAACATTACAAAAGATACGAATTTTATAGTTAATTACTAAAGTTGTTTACATTGAATTTTGTAGTTAATTACTAAAGTTGTTTACATTATAAAAGATGCGAATTTTGTAGTTAATAAAACCTTTTCTAACAAACAAGTAAGACTAAAGGCTATGGTTCGGCTCATCCTTACGGGGATGAGCCTCTACGTAGGCGCCACGTAGGCGGCTCGTGGGGGATGAGCCAAATGAAGGATGGAGGGGGATGGAGGATGGGGCCCCACCTCATTATTTTATAATTTCCTATGGTTTAATTTAATAACCCAAGTTAATAAAAACTTTATAAATTTTAAAAAACACAACATAAAAAACACAGCATAAAACAACATAATTTCATTTCATAACATAAAAAAAATTACATTTCCTAAAAAAAAAAGAAACCGAAAATAAAAATAAAAAAAATTACGTTTCCTTAAAAAAAATACCAAAAATAAAAAATAAAAAAAACCTACGACGTCTATTTTTTTTTCACCTCTTCCTTCATCCTCCGATAAACCTCGCGTTTATCCTCCGGAACCGAGTCGAGATCCAACCGCATAATCCTAAAATCTTCCGCTCGAGCATAGTCGGACGACACGGTTTTCTTGTGAGTATACTTTTCGGCCGCGAACTCTTTGAACGAACGGAATTCGTTTATCAAGTCGTCCATTTTTGACGATGCCTTCTCGCCCCTACCTCCACTCGAGCCGCCACCTCCACTCGAGACTAAAGGGTATGGTTCGGCTCATCCTCACGGGGATGAGCCTCCACGTAGGCGGCTCGTGGGGGATGAGCCAAATGAAGGATGGAGGGGGATGGAGGATGGGGCCCCACCTCATTATTTTATAATTTCCTATGGTTTAATTTAATAACCCAAGTTAATAAAAACTTTATAAAATTTAAAAAACACAACATAAAACAACATAATTTCATTTCATAACATAAAAAAAAAGTACATTTCCTAAAAAAAAAGAAACCGAAAATAAAAATAAAAAAAATTACGTTTCCTAAAAAAATACCGAAAATAAAAAATAAAAAAAAACCTACGACGTCCATTTTTTTTTCACCTCTTCCTTCATCCTCC
This sequence comes from Helianthus annuus, assembly GCF_002127325.2. NCBI lineage: Eukaryota > Viridiplantae > Streptophyta > Magnoliopsida > Asterales > Asteraceae > Helianthus > Helianthus annuus. The sequence continues at coordinate 26,938,854 of NC_035447.2, forward strand.
GATAAACCTCGCGTTCATCCTCCGGAACTGAGTCGAGATCCAACCGCATAATCCTAAAATCTTCCGCTCGAGCATAGTCGGACGACACGGTTTTCTTGTGAGTATACTTTTCGGCCGTGAACTCTTTGAACGAACGGAATTCGTTTATCAAGTCGTCCATTTTTGACGATGCCTTCTCGCCCCTACCTCCACTCGAGCCGCCACCTCCACTCGAGCCGGCCACTTTTCGCTTTCCGGCCGCTTCTTTTTTTGCTTTGTCCCTCCCGGTGGGACGTTCCGACTCGTGAACGGGCAACACATCCTCGTCATCTTCCGGGTCGTCGTTTATGTCGATTTGACATCGAGCGGTGGAGCCTCCCGCACTATAACTTCCGGACTCGGAAGTTTTAGTGCGTTTGGCCGTTGCGACCTCATTTGGAACCGGCTTCCATTTTTGTTCTTTCCTTACAACGTTCCATGCTCGGAAGTGCGGGAAAGGAGTTGGATTTTGAGAGTCCCACTTAGCGATAGCAAGGTTAAGAATGTCCTCGTCGTTACTCCCGCTTGGAGGAGAAAGGTAAATTTGGTTAAAAGCGTTGACGACCTTGATCATTTTTCGCCACTTGCCCGAGACGGATTCGACATCACGAGCCGGACCATGCTCCATAATCGCGTTAAATCTATCCGTTGTCTTCTTCCAAAAACTACTACCCGATTGGTTGTTTCCTAAATTTTAAAAAATAGTGCATTAGTAAAAAAAATTAAATTTCCTAAAAAAAAAGAAACCGAAAATAAAAATAAAAAAAAATTATACCGACTATCGGGCAAGTAGAGGCCTTAACATACGCCATAGCTAGCGCCTCCTCTTCTACTTTCGTCCATGGTCTCCCCTTTGCTCTCGGTTTTGGCGCGGTTTCGGGTTCAACCTTCTTTCCCTTCCCCTTGTTTTTTTTGCGCGTGAGCTCTTGCGGTGGTGATTCGGGGACGACTTCTTCATCATCATCTTCAAGTTGAACCGGGGGTTGGGGTTGCGATTGCGATTGAAGTTGTTCAAACGTGTTGCGTTGCATGATTTGTTGGAGCGCTTGATATTGTTGAACTTGTTGAAGTTGAGACATTTGTGAGAAGGCGTTGGGTGTTTGTTGGAAACCCAAAAACGGAAATTGCGAAGCCCCCCACGAAGGATCCATAGTCGGAGTGTAAGCAGGACTCGAAAAAAAATTAGGTTGGTTCGGATTGGGATTATTCGGGTTGGGGTTGTTTGGGTTGAGGTTGTTTGGGTTGAATGGATTCATGATTGGGAGAGATGGTATAAAAATTATAGAGTGTTTTTATAAAAAAGGAAGAGAATTGGAGAAGAATGGGAGTAGAATGAGAAAGAATGGTATAAAAATGGATTAGATTGTGGTATTTATTTAAAATGAAAATGATTTTTTTTTATTAAAAATGCCGTTATTCAACGGCTATCTTTTCAAACATTGGAGCGGCAACCCCGGCTGTGGGGTGCCGGGTTGGACGAGCCGAGCCCCAGGGGGCGGTGTAGGGGTCCGGCGCCGGGCATCAGCCGGCCCCCATACCTTCGAGTCTAAATGTAGAGTCATGTGACACCATACTAAATATATCCAACATTGTTTTTTCCCTTTTTTAGTAAGCTAAACTTATTCATGACTCGTAAACTGCATCTTTTGAAATTCCTTGGTCAATCATTTCCTTATTTTTTTAATCAAATAATCGTTTCCTTTTTTGTTAGGCATTGAAATCTTTGTTTATGGGTGTATTGGCACATCAATCTGCCTATATGCACACACTAAAAAGTGTTTTTTTTATATGCACACCCTGCAGTGTCGAGCTGTGGTCAAATCGCGGCGTTTTGGTCCGGTCAACCAGACAAAGACTGACGGATGTCTGACGGGTCTGTTGACCGTACCAAAACGCCGAGCTTTGGCCGCGTTTTGGTCCTGTCAACGGACCCGTCAGTCTTTGTCTGGTTGACCGGACCAAAACGTTGCGCTTTGGCCACAACTCGACACTGCAGGGTGTGCATATAAGACAAAAAAAAAAAAAAAAAAACCTTTTTGGGGTGGCTATCTACAGAGTGTGTAGATAGTTTTAGCCTTGTTTATTTATCTCTCATGGCAAAAGATCAAATACAAATAATCTTAACATACTAAACATACAAATTGAAGGAAAACCCAAAAAGACAAGGTGACATTTTTGTAATTACCACCAACTATCAAAGTTACAACCAAAAATACCTAAAAAAACACAATTTTTTTTTAACATTTTTTATTAAAAAATCGCTACATTTCGTTAGCAAAAAAAAAAAAAAAAAAATTTTTTTTGGCTGCTACTAAAAGTAGCGATTTTTTAATAAAAAATGTTAAAAAAATAAAATAAAATAATTTGTGTGTTTTTTTTATTTTTTTAGATTTTTTAAGGTTTTTTGGGGGGTTTAGTTTTTAGCATTTTAGCTTGGGTGTGTGGGGGGGGGGGGGGGTTAGGTTTTTTTTAGGTTTTTTGGGGTGGGGGGTGGGGGGGTAAGGTTTTTTTTAGGTTTTTGGGGGTGGGGGTGGGGGTGGGGTTAGGTTTTTTTTTAGGTTTTTGGGGGGTGGGGGGGTTAGGTTTTTTTAGGTTTTTGGGGGGTGGGGGGTTTAGGTTTTTTTTGGGGGTGAGGGGAGTGGTTAGGTTTTTTTAGGTATATTTGTAGAGTAACTTTGATAGTTATTGATAATTACAAAAATGTCACCTTGTCTTTTTGAGTTTTCCTTCAATTTGTATGTTTAGTATGTTAAGATTATTTGTACAAGAACTTTACCCTATCTCTCATTGCAATCAACTCATCATTTTCAAATTTCCTTAGCAATCACATCAGTGAAGGATCAGTAAAATCTTATTCCAAATCATTGAAGCATACACCTTTAAATTAGTGTTAGTTTTTGGTATTAGTTTATGATTTCTATTTCTATATTTCAATTTATCGAGTATTAAAAAACCATTCAGCCTTTCCAAAAAAATAGAAGAACCATTCATGACTCCAAATGCAATTTCTTCGATGGCTCCCTCGCCAGTGAATGCACATCCGTCACCTTGGCACACACCGGTGCCGTACCTTATACGGTGGCGTTGCCGCAGGGCCATTCTGACTTTTTTGGAGGCCCAAGACGAAATGAAATTTTGAGGCCCTTTTTTTCCTTCTTTGACTATAATAACCAATGTTTTAAAAACCGGTTTTTAAATCAAACCGGATTAGACTAAAAAATGGTTCAACCGGTTTAACCAGGTTGTACCGATCGGTTCAACCGGATTGACTAGCTAACTCTATAGTTTCATAAATTACATCATCAACTCAAAAGTTAATTCAAAAATGCATGATTACATATTAAAAGATGATCCAAAAATAAATCCATAATAAAAAATAATCCAAAAGATAATCGAAAATCATTCAATTTTCCAACAAGCTCTTTTAAATAAAATTATACGATATGTTTAAGCAGTGGCGGACCCAGGATTTTTTTCCAATGGGGTCCAGTTTTTTTCGATAGTTGGATTTTTTACACCCAAACGATAGAATTTTCGGGTCGGTCGTCGTTTGGGTCGGGTCGAGGTGATTTATTGAGCTTGGAACCTTTAAAAAAAGATAAATAAATAACAAAACAACACATGTCTAAGCACAAAGGCATAAATTGAGTAAATTTTCATTCATTTTAACATTTTAAAAGTGTATTTTAACAAAAAATCAGTTGGTATTAGACTTGAACCCATGACCTCTTTGTTAGCAAACAAGGGATTAACCACCACAACAGCTTTGCTTTTGATACTATGGGGTCCAACTAAAGATTTTTATGGGGTCCTTACAAAAATTAATATACCGAATCTAATAATTTTTTAAAAAAGATTGAGGTCCGTGGACCCCGACCCACTCAATGTGGGTCCGCCCCTGTGTTTAAGCCATTTGAGTGTTGAATACATCAACTATTTTCGTTTCATACAATATTAAATAAGAACTTTTAGTTACGAATAATCATAATATATAAAAATTACATAAGATAAGTAACATATATAATAAAAATAAGTAACAACCCAAACTAAAATAACTCTGGGCCGGTACCGGTATTATGTTTCAAATCGGTGTACCAGATTTTACCGCCGGTACAAACCTTATGCCGTTTCACTTATTTACCGAGGTGTTTCGTACCGGATTTACATATGAAAACGGTAATACCGGTATAATCGGCCGGTATTTACCGGTTTTTAAAACATTGATAATAACATTCTCCTTTATCTGTGTTTGGAACCTAGCAAAAATCTAACACAGTTATAACACAGAGCAGTTTGCTTGCATAAGAAATCAAACAAATCTAAAACAATAAGTTGCACTATTATTAATAGTTAGCATATTAATTTTCTTTTAAGTGGAGGCCCTATTTTTTTGGAGGCCTTAGGCCTAAGACTAGGTTACTTGTGCTACAGGTCTGGCCCTGGTTGCCGTCATATTCGGTGTCATTTGCGTTGCTATCTTGGTCATTTCCTGCTGCCCTAACTACAACAATGCTGATGAAGGTGAGAACAACGTTGAGCTGGTCGAAAGAGACCCTGAGGCCGGTGATGTCGAAGACAAGTATCTAGTAATCATGGCGGGACAAGCTAATCCGACGTTTTTGGCAACAGCTGTTTCAATCTCGTCTGGTACGTGCTATGAAGGTGGTTGCCGAGAGTACAAGATGTTATCGCGGATGTTGCCGCAGTTGTTTAACACGGTTCATGAACAAACTAGGATGTTGCCACCAACTTGTTTGGGGAAGATCAAAGAATCCTAAAGGTCTAGTTATTTGAAGACATGAGGTTATGCATTTATGTTCTTAGTTATATAATGTTAAACTGACTTGGAGTATTTTAATTGTGTATTTAAGTCCTTAGTTTAGTAGTCTAATGGTGTGAGTCTTGGGGATTTCAATTATGTGAATTTAGTTCATGATACTTCTATATATAGTTGGTTGAAACTATTTCGTAAGTTGTATAAATATACTAGTAAGGGTGGAGGGTATAACTTCGGTAAACTCATTCGGTGAGTTGGTGTCACCGAGCGGTGACCACCCCTTGTTGTTTAAGTCACCGAAATTTTGCACTTTTTCGGTGTATATTCACCGATGCGGGAAGGAGGAGGGAGAGAGGATTAATGATGGGTCCCAACCCCTTTCAACCAATCATAATTTTTTTATTTTTTAACCTACTCAAACACCCTAGGGTGATTGACCATACCCACTGATTGAGTGTAAAATGGGGAGTTGACATATCATAATATTATTGAGTATGATTTCACTCAAACACCCTAGGGTGATTGACCATACCCTCCACCCTAAGTAATTGCTATTGTTGGCTTAGTTCATGTCCATGGTCTGGTAATTAGATTAGCTTTAACGAAATTTCTAAGCTAAATAGATAACTATGGCTTTGGGAAATAAGAAAGAAAGTCAGCCAATTTCAGAAAATGAGAAAAAAACTCGGCCATGAGCCCGTGTTAGGTGCCCGCTAGACAAGTTGACCGGCTCGATAGTTTGATTGTTTTTTCTTTTATCGAAGTCTCTAGTTTGTATTAAAAAAATTATATACATAATTCTATATTTTGAAAAATTAAATAAAATAGTTTAACGGTCAGTTCGGCTTACATGATTGATTCCAAGTTTTAAGCCTTTCGGCTAAAATGTTAAACGGCCTACCTGCCGGTGTGATTAAGATTCTTGAAGCTAAGATGAGAAAATTTTTGTGGGCAAGGGCTTGTGATTCTAATAAATTGAATTAGGTGGCATGGGAAGGGATCACTTGGCACAAGAAAAAAATGAGGGTTGGGTATAAAGAGACTTAAAGATGTTAATTAAAGAGGTTAATGAGGCTCTTTTATGTAAGTGGGGTTGGAAAATCACAATCTTTGGAGGAAGGTGGTGGAAGCGTGTCACTTTAAAAACAAACAAAGAAACTTCCTACCGCTTACCGGTAGCATCTCTGGGTGTTGGAAAAAATATTGTTAATTTGTTTTCTAAAATGAAGATAAACGGGAAGGGTTTAAATCGTTTGATTACGGGCAAGGTGGGGAATGGGTATGAGATCCGGTTTTGGATGGATACTTTGGTGGGCGATCGGCCGTTCATGGAAAGATGGCCACATATTTTTAGTTTGGAAATGTTTAAGTCTTGCAGGGTGGTAGATAGATTCGACACAATTCAGGAAAATGGTGGGTATTGCTGGAATTGGTCGAGACAGCTAGAGTCAGATGTGGAGCTTTTGGAATGGCAAGAATGCCAAGATGTTCTTAACTCTGTTACTCTCTCCAATGGTAGGGACTCTTGGTATTTGGATGGCGATGATCCGGGAGAGTTCTCAGTGAAGGCAGTTAAAAAGGCTATGATCGGGGAGAGAGGAGCAAGGCCCCTCTCCGATTTCGAATGGTGTAAATGGGTGCCTAATATTATGGCCTGGAGAGGTAATTTGGATAGAGTTCAGCGTGTGGTCGATAATAACTTTTCGACCCCTCAGGAGCGAGCCTTTGTTTTTAGTAGATTAGGGTTTTCTATTAAGAAAGGGATGGCGACGCAGTTTGTTGCTCGTCTACCTACTATCTTTATGTAATTTGCTCTGGTGATTGGAATGAAAAAAAATCAATAATGAAAAAACAAAACAAAATGAATATTTTAAAATATCCAACAAAAATATAATATTTATATAATATGTTTCGGATCTTTAAAACGAGTCCAATATAGAATATGAATTATATGATTGTTTATTCTTTCATTTTGTAACTAGTGATCATAAGTTATATAAATGGTTTGATTTTATAGATAAAGTTAAGAGTAAATTATATCTTAGGTCGTTTATCCTTGTACGAACTTTAAATTTTGTTCGTAAACTTAAAAAAGTGGTGGTAAGGGGTTGGTTTTAAAAAAATTGTGTGATCTCCATGGATTTGTGAGTTAAAATTAATTCTTCCATTGCTAGTTCAAAGTTGACAATTTGAACGGCGTAATTTGGAGCCTAAATTTGGACCGTGTGGTGATTTTCTGTATCTCGATTCAAATTTAGATTGCCCAACGAGTTGTTCAAGGGGTGATTTATGTATCTTGTTTGACCCGTTGCCTATCTGTTTTATTTTATTTTAAATTATCAGCCAACAAACCTGATAAATGTTTATAACAATAAAAAGCAATGGTTTTCAAAACATAACTTTTGATTTAAACAAAATCTTTGTTTATTCAAAGACGTTTTGTACACGACATTTGGTTACACAAGACATTTGGTTATACAAGGCATTAATATATATGCTTTAAGTAAACACTTTTTACTTACGATACGAGACATTGATTATTACTTAACTTTTGTTATACAAGACATTTGCTTATACATGACATTATTTACACATGACATTTGGTTATTGTAAGACATTGATTTACACAAAGACATTTGGTTATTACAAGACATTGATTTACACAAAGACATTTGGTTCATACATGACACTTGGTTTACACAAAGACATTTGGTTTATACATGACACTTGGTTTACACAAAGACAATGGTTTCTACATGACACTTGGTTTATACAAAGACATGACATATTTTTCACAAGACATTATTTATAAATGACATATTTTATAGAAAGACATGACACATTTTATACCAAGACATGACATCTTCTACAAAAGACATATTTTGGTTATAAAGTTAACCATGCATCATTTCTTTTAAAATCATTTGATTTTTATATGATTTAATAAAAGAAAAACATTTCAACTATGATTCATGACTGCTTTTGAAAAAGTTAAACATTCTTTAATAAATCAAGGTCATGAATCTTTATCACAAAACCTATACTCACATGCATTTTTATGCTGACGTACCTATTTTCACATATGTTTCAGGTGCTTATGTTGATCTTGAACAATGTTTCACATAGGGCGGACTTGGGCCTTAGTGACTTTAAAACTCGCAAGAAAATTGTTGTGTATTGATTGTATTCTTTAAAACAATGTAAACACTCTCAATGAAACAAAACTTTATGAGCCATGTGTTATGAAGCAATTTGTAACGTGACTCCCCAATGTTTTCGCCGCGTGCCGTTGTATATTACACGATTGGGGTGTTACAGATTGGGATAAGAGCCATGTTTAAAACAATATCATCACCTTTCCTTAGGTGATTACCAAAACAAATCCACAAGCTACAAATTCATTTTGAAAGTCGATCATCTATCCTTAGATGATTATTTTTGGGCTTAATGCCTTTAAAAGTTTTCAAAAATCTTGTCAAAGTTTGGGTTTTAATAATATGAACACATGCAATCTGGAAGGGTGGATGCCTGTACCCTAAGTTTTCTGTCTAAGGCTAGAGTGTTCGAACAAATCCACATAATCAGACCAGTCACTCTTACCTGGGAACTCTTAGGGTGAGTGTCTACCTATAGGCTAAAGCATGTCTTCGCGATACATTATAAAAACCCATTTACTTTGATTAGTCACCGTGTCATTTGTTGGTTTTAAGTAACAAATAAATGATCACAGTCATTATGCTTCGTCGATATTCTGTCATTTCCTTCTCTTTTAGAATGCCTCCTCGACGTGATTAAACCCAAGATGGCGCTATGGCAGCCATGATCAACAAATCGTTGCTGTGCTCCCGAACCTTATAACCCAAATTAATCAGGCGAGCAACAATAACAATGCACCCGTTCCGTGCAACTATAAGCAATTCAATTAAGCTAAACCGCTCAAATTTTCTGGGTCTAAAGGAGCTACTGGGCTCCTACAGTGGTTCGAGAGTCTCGAAAACACATTTCGACATGTTCAATGCCCGAATGAGCGAAAGGTTGAGTTTGCGTCAAGTGTGTTTCAAAAGAGAGCACTCACGTGGTGGAATGGAATTATGAGGGATAGGGGTGCAGATGTTGCAATGGCACAGACATGGGAAGAGCTTCGCGCTCAAATGATGAAGGAGTTTTGTCCTCGTCATGAACTACGGGCATTGGAGAATGAATTCCACGACCTAAAAGAAGATGGTGGGGAACATTGTGCCTACACTGACTGTTATGAGGATTTGAGCTTGTTATGCCCTACAATGGTTACGCCTTTGGATAAGGCAATCGAGAAGTACATTGATGGCCTACCTGACCTGGTTCAGGATATAGTCACTGGTAGCAACCCGACTACTGTTAGACGGGCTATCAAGTTAGCTGCTACCCTAACTGGATCTCAAATTATGAAGGGAAAACTGTTCCGCAAGGATGACAAAAAACAGGCTGCTAAGACCATAGAGGAGAAACCCAAGGAAACCAAAGCTGAACCTTCCAAGAAATCGAGGAAACGTAAGGCTTCACAAAACTTTGTTGTGGTTACTCAACCCAACCAAGCTACTCCCAACCAACCAGCATAATCCCCTGCTAGAAAACCATACAATGGAACTGCACCTCTGTGCAATCAATGTAACCTTCACCATCATGCCAGTATACGTTGCCGCAAATGCCTAAATTGTGGGCTTATTAGTCATACGGCTAGGGTTTGCCGAGTTGCGACTACACAAAACCAAGTTGTTAACAACCCTTCTTAGAGACAAACTCTTAATACTGGAGTTAACAAGGTGCGTGCCAATAACGATGCAGTTATAAACAACTAGGATTTTACATTTCGATTTATTTTGTTATCCAAGACTCATGTACACTTTCCAGTTACTTTGTAATGATATTAGTATTCCTATATCAAATTACAAATTGACATGCTTGTTCATATATGTGTAATGTGCGACAATACACCGAAACACGGAGTTCTCATTCTTTATATTGAACAACTCTCGTAATACATCTCTAATGTGGTCGCACATTCTTTACCAAACCTATGAACCCGTCTATCCGTGAAACACGTACAATCTCTATGGCTAGTGGAAAACACGTGAGACGCACGCATTATTCCAATTGTTGAAGCAAAGCGTTTTTACCAAGTCCATAATTCATCACTTGGCAAGATAAGCTATGCGGACTATGCAACGAGTTAAGTAATTATGGGTGCACACATAATTATGAAATTCGATGCATGGAAATCATAGTGAGTCCTGTTGAGTGTGATGATATAAAATCTAGAGTGATTAGATAACGAGACGATTGTAATACAGTAAGAACATGGTGGATACACCGATAGTACTTCCTATATATAAGTGTTCTTATTGTATTATCTGTCGTAGTGTTATCCAAATCACTTGAGGATTTTATGTTATCCCAGACCCATATGTGTTAACTTAAACAAGAATCAAAAGCCTTCTACATTCATTTCCATTTCTAATGAAGTATTCACTGAGGAAAAATGAACTAGCTACTCATTTTTCGCTTCTGAAGAGATATCCATTGGGAAATGAATAATCCATTCAAAATCCATATTCATTTTCGTTTCTAATGAAGTATCCATCAAGGAAAATGAACTATCCGTTCATTTTCACTTCTGAAGAAATATCCATTGGGAAAGTGAATAACATTCCGCTTCTGATGAAGTATCCATTGAGGAAAATGAATTATCCATTCATTTTCACTTCTGAAGAAATATCCATTGGGGAATGAATAGTCTAGTCCTGATCCTTTCATTTCCACTTCTGACGAAGTATCCATTGTGGAAAATGAATTATCCATTCATTTTCGCTTCCGAAGAAATATCCATCGGGGAAATGAATAATCTATACAATAATCCTTTCATTTCCACTTCTGACGAAGTATCCATCAAAGAAAATGAATTACCCATTCATTTTCGCTTCCGAAGAAATATCCATCGGGGAAATGAATAATCTATAAAATAATCTTTCATTTCTACTTCTGACGAAGTATCCATTGAGGAAAATGAATTATCCATTCATTTTCGCTTCCGAAGAAATATCCGTCGGGGAAATGAATAATCTATACAATAATCCTTCATTTCCACTTCTGACGAAGTATCCATTGAGGAAAATGAATTATCCATTCATTTTCGCTTCCGAAGAAATATTGATCGGGGAAATGAATAATGTATTCAACGATCATTCATTTCCACTTCTGGCGAAGTATCCATTAGGAAAATGAATCATCCATTCATTTTCGCTTCTGAAGAAATAACCATTGAGAAATGAACAACCTATACATCTTTCATTTCCACTTCTGACGAAGTATCCGTTGAGGAAAATGAATTATCCATTCATTTTCACTTCTGAAGAACATCCATTGAGAAATGAAACACGAACCAAATCCTTATCGATATATCTATCTTTATAGTTAGATTCTTGTGGGATGTTTAAAGTGCTAAATAGAAGTCCTTGATTGGAATCTTAGTGTACTTTAAATGCGAATTACAAGTTGATGACCAAGTTGACGATTATGTGTTTATGTGATTAGTGGTGATTTAGAAAATGAAACAAGTGTGATACCATAAGAACATGGTGGATACGCTGCTGGTACTTCCTATATATAGGTGTTCCTATCGTATTACCTTTGTAGCGTTATCCAAATCATTTTAGGATTTTTTATGTTTTGTCGATCCAAATGTTCTATTACCAAATCCATGTAGAATCTTCCATATTTCACTATGATAGATTCTTAAAGTGGATATCTAAAGTACTACTTTTAAATCCTTTATTGGATTTCTAAGAATATTTCACAAGACACTGAAACAAAGAGCCAATTCCTTACAAGATCTTTCTATCTTAATAGTTAGATTCGTAAAGGATACTCGCAGTACTATTGATTGATTTGGTTTTACCATTAATCAAATTCCTCATTCCCACTTCCTGCATTAATCGAGGAAGTATCTATTAGGGGATGGGCATCATAGGTATAACAACCCATTCCCACTTCCTGCGTTATCTGAGGAAGTATCTACTAGGGAATGATAAAGTTATGCCTTATGTGGAGATCCTTGATGGGTTATTCTGTGCAAATGGGTAAAACCCTAGATTCCGCGCAAGACAATTGCTTGACACAACTTATGCAAACAGACTACTACGAATAAATTTCAGGACAATTGCCTTCAGTTATCATTGTACAATCCCAAACAATATCATAATCAATAAAACCTTGTGTTTTATTTAAGGGATTGTATAATTATCCATAACAATTACACATTTTCAATCCTTGTTCAGTTTCGAGATCTTAAACCTTTTTCTGGAAAGTTATACATAAACTGTTACGTAAACATAACCAGTTTAATGCGACATATGCTCCGGAACAATGACATAAGCTAAACATACCCTAAATACCCTTAACATAACTTAGAAATAAGTTTTGGAGGGTTCGGTATGGCGAAAACATGTTTATTCATGCACAGGGACTATTTGCGTCAAACTGCGAAAGTCTGGCAATTCGCGTATTTCTGCATAAGGAACATATACGTACATCCAAAAATTTTTGTAATCATTAAAATATTGTATTTTAGTGATGAGAATGCAAAAATATCCATCGTTACGTAATTTGGATCTTTTTCGCGTTCGTTGAAGCGTTCGTCGTAATTAAGCAAAAAATGTGACCGTACAATCAAATGAACCGACATCCATGATATTTCCAAGCATATTTCAAGTCCCCTATGCTATAACATCCTTGTAAAGCCTTAAAATTGGGTTAACAGGGGTTAAATGCGTTGAAAACAAGTTTAAAAGGCTGCAGGGACTAAAACTGTCAATTTCTGAAACCTGATGTGAGTCTCTGGCGGGGGGTGAGAGACTGGGCTAATTCTCTCGCGGGGTGCGAGAGACCATGTTGGGCAGAACCTTCTAATCAGCTTCCAAGCTGTTTGCAACTTGTTTCCTATCATGGTTTTTCAATCTTGTGGGTAATTTAAGTGTTCTCCAAGGCTTGTAACCTAGTCCAAACACTTGTAGGGATGAGATTATTCCTTGGGTATCACACAAACACTTGTCAAGATCTTCCAAACTCATGAACACTATAAATACCCCTCATCACTTCACTTCATACTTGCTCATTTGCTTTCTTTCTCATCTATTGCTCTAAGTTGGAGTGCTACCATCTTTGGATGGCTCCCATCTGAGTATTCTTCATCCTAGAACACAAGTAAGTGTTCTTCCTAGTCTTGTTTATTTACTTTTAGCTATTTTAAGTTAAAAGTCAAATAGTTTGATTTATTGTTTGACTTTCGGTTTTGACCATGAATTGGTCAAGTCAAAGTTCAATTGAACTTTGTAACGTGACCGTAATCATGATGGTTATAATCCCTTGTGATTATACCTATAGATTACCACGTTTACTAGTCAAAGTGACGAGTCAAACTTTCAGTCAAAATGTACAAATACGTTCATTTTACGACGGAACTATTTTCGGGTATCAAAACACTTTGTTTTGTTTTGATACCAAATCAGTTTTTCAACTTAGTTAAACAAGTTTTGACATGTTTAACTCATCACTTCTAGTTTGGTACTTATTTAGGGTCGTAACTCGAGCGGGCTTGACAACTGCTTTGACTTTCGAATCTGACCCGTTTGGTCGATCTTAGGATCTGACCAAACACATATTTGTGACCATAGTTGTATAGGGAATAGCCTACTGGGGTTATACCTTATGGTCACTTCGTTTGATTAGTTATATGATAAGTCGTTAATATGCCCTTAGAAAATGACCAAAATGCCCTCTTTGCGCATAAATTCGTTTTAAGCATATGTAATCAAACTTTTCACATATAAACTAATGTAATAACATTTTCAAACATGTTTGGTCATTTAAGACTTATCATAGCTAATATCTAACCATCCAAACACGTTTTTACGCAAATGACATGTTAAAGTAACATAAACTACCTTAACGGGTCAAAACGAGTCAAAAGCACTTAGGTTTCATTCCAAATCAGAATGTATACTTTGTTAAACCATTTCATATGAGTTCCAACACTCATTTGGTTAACAAGACTTCATTATATCCGATTCCCCGATTTAGGTCTCGACTTATTAACATAGTTATCAAATACTAGGTGCCATTTGATTCCTTGATCCTTCAAGCATTGTTTGATCTTTACTTCAAGACTTTAAGCAATCCTAAGTGAGTACATAGCCCCTCTTTTATGTTTTCAAATATTTTGCGGTGAAACATATGTGCATAACATTACTTTCTTGTTTTCATGACATTATACATGCTATGTTTAACTAGTACATATAGTACATGATTTCAATTGCCTTTTTGCTTACTATGTTGACTTAGCATGCCTAGCACAATTGATTTCAAGAATCCATTTTGCTTCATATGTTGACTTAGCATATCTAGCACCCTGATTTCATGAACACTTTACTTTGTATGTTGACTTAGCATACCTAGTACATGGTTTTTAAATACATTTTACACAACATGCTTACATTGTTTAAAACATTATGGTGCGTTGAACTTGACAATGATACATTCATTAACATTATCCCGCCGACCGGTAGTATGTTATGGTACCACAGGTTTGTTAACCTCATTCCCGCTTCCTAGTTTGTTTGGAAGTATCCATTGGGGAATGACAGAATCCGATGAACATTTGAGAAACCTTTGTCTTTATAAGAGTTTATCCGACAGTCGACAAGGCTTGAATGTATTCGCCAACAAACCTGATAAATGTTTATAACAATAAAAATGCAGTGGTTTTCAAAACATAACTTTTGATTTAAACAAAACCTTTGTTTATTAAAATACGTTGTTTTGTATACGACATTTGGTTACACAAGACATTTGGTTATACAAGGCATTATTACATATGGTTTAAGTAAAGACTGTTTACTTACCATACGAGACATTGGTTATTACTTGACTTTTGTTATACAAGACATTTGTTTATAGATGACATTATTTACACCTGACATTTGGTTATTACAAGACATTGATTTACACAAAGACATTTGGTTCATACATGACACTTGGTTTACACAAAAACACTTGGTTTATACATGACACTTGGTTTACACAAAGACAATGGTTTCTACATGACACTTGGTTTATACAAAGACATGATATATTTTTCATAAGGTATTGTTTACAAATGCATATTTTATAGAAATACATGACACATTTTATACAAAGACATGACATCTTTTACAAAAGACATATTTTGGTTATTAAGTTAACCATGCATCATTTCTTTTAAAATCATTTGATTTTCATATGATTTCATAAAAGAAAAACATTTCAACTATGATTCATGACTGCTTTTGAAAAAAGTTAAACATTCTTTAACAAATCAAAGTCATGAATCTTTATCACAAAACCTACGTTACTCACAAGCATTCTTATGCTTATGTACCTATTTTCACTTATGTTTCAGGTGCTTATGTTGATTTTGAGCAATGCTTCACATAGGGTGGACTTGGGCCTTAGTGACTTTAAAACTCACAAGACAATTGTTGTGTATTGAATGTATTCTTTACAACAATGTAAACAATCAACTCAATGAAACAAAACTTTATGAGCCATGTGTTATGAAACAATTTGTAGCGTGACTCCCCAATGTTTCCGCCTGCCATTGTATATTACGTGATTGGGGTGTTACATCAATTTACGCGCTAACGTGCTAATACGCAACACAACACAATGCTTAACACCTCGCTAAAACGCTTAACATACTTAATTAATACGAATGAAAACACCAAACAAAAAGCTGACACGCAAATCCAAAACCCCGCGCAAAACAGACCAACTCGTACGAATTGAACACTTCGTATAAATTGATCAACTCGTACGAATTGATCTGCTTGCCTACCCACCTCTTCTTCTATATATACCACACTCACCCCCACACACTCTCTTGCTGCCACTTCACACAGACCGACTCCTGTCACACCCCAACCGCGTTAAAACAACAAGCCGCGGCGGAAACGTCGGGGAGTGTCGTAACAGAATCATTGTTTCATAATGCATGGATTGAAGTTCTGTTTTATTGAATTAAATGTATTACATTGCATTGCATTGAAATTAGAAACAAAACATGAACAATTAGACTTTCATTGTTATTAAGTCACTAAGGCCTCGTCCATTCCTATGTGAGCATGCACCAATATCATCAACTATGGTACCTGAAACATATGTGAAAATACGTCAGCATAAAGATGCCGGCGAGTACATAGGATTTGTGTGAGTGTCAGATTCATGGCTCGTTTACCTTTTGAAATAACTCAAACAACTTTTTATTCGATATTAGAAAACTTAATTTTGTAAAATGTTTGTATTGTAAATTAAATAACCAAGTCAAAATAGATTAGTTATAATTAGGGCTGTAAACGAACCGAACGAACACGAACAAGGCCTTATTCGTGTTCGTTCGTTAAGGAAATAAATGTGTTCACGAACGGTTCATGAACACTTACCGAACGAGATTTTATGTTCGTGTTCGTTCATTAAGTAAATGAGTGTGCTCGCGAACGGTTCACGAACACAAATAAATTTGGCGAATGTGACGAAGGATAAAGGTAGATGGCCTAGAGAGTAGCACTAGAATTTGATTCCTTATTGTGGAACGGATGTCGATCATACTCGTCGATGTAATTAATAAGAAATGAAAGGGAAATGGTGCATAAACAAGGTTAAATAGAGTTTTTTTAGTTTAATTTTTAGGGTAATAAAATAAATATAAGTTTAATTATATAAACAAGTATAGATAAAATATATGAAAGTACAAAAATCTTTCATTAAAAGACAAACATGCGAACATAAACGAACGCAAATGAACGAATGTTCACGAACACCTTACCAAACGTTCACGAACACAATTGAACGAACGGGACCTTTGTTCATGTTCGTTCATTTAACTAATCGAACGAAATTCCTTGTTCGTGTTCGTTCGTTTATTAAACGAACGAACATAAACGAACTTCCCGCCGAACGGTTCACGAACTGTTCGCTGAACGTTCGGTTCGTTTACAACCCTAGTTATAATTTATAAAACCTCGATACCATTAATCTTAACTCAAAACATTTGTTTATGCAAAACCTAGATTACAAATCGTTTTTTTGTAATAAAGACTCGAATGGTTTATATTGTTAGAAAAACCTTGTAATATAACTTTGTTTTGATAACATTTGCCCAAGTGATCTAGATAACGCAACGATATATAATGTGTTAAAAGCACTTATATATATGGAGTACTAGCGGCGTATCCACCATGCTTTTATCACATTACACTCGCCCCGTTACCTAATCACTTCCCTAACCCAACGGTTCAAACAGTTCCAAACGGTTCACATAAATCAAACAGTTCCAAACGGTTCACATAAATCAATGAGTTTCAAACGGCTCACATAAATCAAACAGTTCCAAACGGTTCAAATAGATTAATCAGTTCCAAACGGTTCACATGGATCAAACAGTTCCAAACGGTTCAAACAGTGCAAATAGTAATATAAACCATAGCATTTGTTTAAAAGACTCGAAAACATTTGGCACATATGAATCACCCCAAAACAGTTTAAAATGGTAAAAGAGGGGAACTATGTACTTACTTGAGGATGCTTAGAAGTCTTGAATAACAACCATGCAAAGCTAGAGGGATCACGGAATCAAACGACACCTAATATAAGTAACTATGTTAATAAACCGGACCTAAATCGGAAGATCAGATAGAATGAGGTATCGTAAACCAAATGAGTATAGGAACTCATGCAATATGGTTTAACAAAGCCTACATTTTAAATGGAAACCTATCCTAAATACTTTCGACCCGCTACGACCTATTAAGGTAGCTCACGCTACTTTAACGCGTCGTTCGTGCAAAGCGCGTTTGAGACGCCTAAATAGTCCTATGACAAGTATTATATGCCTAAACATGTTTAAATATTTTGCATAATTAGTTATGTGATAAAAGTTTAGGTTACATATGCTTAAAATTCAATTATGCATGAAAAGAGCATTTTGGTCATTTACCTAAGGCATATAAACTACCTATCATACAACTAATTAAACCTAAGTGACCATAAGGTATAACCTCGGAAGGTTATTCCCTATACATCTATGGTCACTAAACATGCTTGGTCGGATCCTAATGATCAACCAAACGGGTCGGGTTCGAAAGTCTAAGCGGTTGTTTAGACTGCTTATCTTACGACCCTACATAAGCACTAAACTAAAAGTGGCGAGTTAAACATGTTAAAACATGTTTAATGAAGTTAGAAAACAAGTTTGATATCAAAACAAAGGGTTTTGATACCCAAGAATAGTTTGGTTGCAAAATACGCATAAACGCGTATTTTGACCGAAACTATGACTCGTCACTACACCTAATCAACGTGGTAATCAGTAGGTATAGTCACAAGGGACTATGACCATCGTGATTACGCTCACGTTGCGAAGTTCAAACGAACTTCGCGTTGACCATTGACCGGTCAAAGCAGAAAGTCAAACACTGTTTGACTTTCGAGCTTAAAAACGCATAAAAGATGAAAGAATACTTACAAAAGGTCCAAGCAATGGAGATTTGAACTCAAAATACTCAGGTATGAAGCTTGAGAACTTTAACTTAGAACAAAATGAGAAAAAATGTACGAATGAAGGTGATGAAGATGGTGGGTATTTATAGAAAGTGGAGAACCGTTAGGATCGTTCCTCGATAATTGAGCTTCGATCTGGACCTTACACATAAGGCACATGGTTTTGGAATACTAGGGGTGCCCAAAACCATCACACGGTATTGAGAAAAGTTACACAAAAGACCACCAAGTTCAACCTGGTTGTCAAAATGAAGTTTCTGCCCAGATGAAGCCGTGGCGTCTCGCCAAGGCAAAACCATATAGTGGTGGCGCAGCGCCACCACCTACCAGTGAGAAGAAACTTTGCTAAATTGTCAGGTTTGGTCCCTGCAACACTTTTGAGCCATTTTCGATGCGTTCAAACCCTGTTAACCCCATTTCAAGGCTCTAAAATGAAGTTAAAGTATGGGGAACATGAAATATGCTCAAAAACATCTCGGATGTCAGTTCGTTTGGTCGCACGGTTGCGTTGTTCGGTTAATTACGATAAAACACGAACGGACGCGAAAAACGATCCAAATTACACGACGAATGGGATTTTATCATGCCAATCACTAAAATAAAATATTTTAACTATTACATAAATTTTTGGGTGTCCGGATATATTCAGAACATAAGATATGCGCGAAAATGCAAACTTATGTACTTTTTGACGCTTTTAGTCCCTATTGACCAAAAAGTTTATTTTTGCGCACCAAACACCTCAAAGCCTATTTCTAAGCTATGTAAAGGATATTTAGAGCATATTTAACTTATGATCAAGTTTCGGAATGTTCGTTATCATTCGATTTGGTATACTTTTGCGGTTTGACGCAAATAATCCCTGCGATCGAACAAACTTGCTTTCGACACACCAAACCCTCCAAAACTTATTTCTAAGTTATGTAAAGGTTATTTAAGGTATGTTAAGCCTATTTCACTATTACGGAGTGTTTTTCGCATTAAACTGATTACGTTTACGCATCAGTTCGCGTATAACCTTCTAGAAAGCGATTTAAAGCTCGAAATCGAACAAGAATTGATATGTGCAAATGATACGCATATTTTTACAAATCCCAAGTACAAAACACAATATTTCATTGATTTGGTATTTGTTTGATGGTCAAAGAGACACAGATGTCACAACTCCTACCCACTTTTCTCTGTTTTCCAAGTAAGTAACAACGCTTTCTACACACACCACAACGATTTCTACAACGGTTTCCACGAGTTTATCTGCGATTTCATCAAAACTTCTTCTGTTCATGAAAATCTTCATCTTTTTACATAAAACATCTGATTTTACCTTGGATTCACACTTAAACGAGTATATTGGGCTTAGCCATGGCTTCCCAAGTTAGAAATCTTGATATTTCAACTCACCAAGTGTGTAAACCCAAGAAAAACTGTTTTAAACTCGATTTTTACACAAAAATGGACCAAAACCGACATATGTTTTATTCACTAGATTGTGGGACGAAGCGGTGTCAAAACCGCCATGAAAAGGACTTGAAATCACATCCGTTTCAGGCGAAAACTCAGTTCCGCATGCAAGAAGACGCAAGACAGTCAACTCGTGCGAATCAGACTGTCTCGTACGAACTGACCAGTTCATACGAAACAGTCCAAGTTCCCACAAGTGACTAAACTCGCTCAAAAGACCTCTCCGGCTCTAGGTTTGATTAGTAACTTGAGGCTGGAGGGATGGACACTCGATTTCCCGAAGAAAGACGCGAAAACACTCGATTTTGGACACGAAACAGCTCAATTCACACAATGACCCAATTCGTACGAATTGACTCAACTCGTACAAATTGGCATAATTCGTACGAACTGACCAGTTTGTACGAACTGCCTGTTTCCCGCACGACTCTCTGTTTCGACCGTTTCAGCACTATAGAAGACTGGTGCACTTCTGTTCCCGCATGCAGGCTGATCCGGCGCTCTCTCCACTTCTTCTCGCTCGTGTTTAACTGTTTAATCACCCACTATGAGTATATTTGACTCCTTTTCGCTTTAATGCACTTTTTGGGTGTTACATACGTTCTCTACTAAACACACTACACACAACGCTTAAGACATTTTAAACGCAAACCACTCTCGCATGAGTATACGTGAAACGCTGAAGTTTTGTATGCTATGTGTTCGCATGATGACTCGCACTACCACCCTTAACATGATAGCGTTGTAGGTTGACCCGCCACCCGTAGGTTCGGGGGTTGTTAAGGCTCGCTCTCTCTTTACTTGTTTACATACGTGAATACTTCGGTGGACATGTGACGCGCATCTCACTCGCGGTCAGTTTGGTTAGCTTGTATCAATGCCGATAGCTTACAATGTTCACTTAGTATATGTTTACCCATGTTGGTTTTGCGAAACGCTTTATTAGTATTATTTATGCTAAACCTGTGTACTCACCTTTACATGTTTGTATTGAATTTATTTCTATTTCGATGGATTATGCTGGAAATGAATTAGGCTCTGCTCTAGATACACGCCTAATTTAGCTGTATTTATGTTTTATTGATTGAGAAAGTTTTCTATTTCGATTTGGATGTTGTATGAATTTTGTTTTAGTATTTTATGAAATTTGAACTTAATTAATTATTGTCGCAAAATAGTTATTGTGGATTCTCTCGAGCAATCTTGTAGCTTAGTGCCACATCCCGATGATTCCGCCATCGGTTGGGGTGTGACATTGAAGTTATTCCTACACCTATGGGTCTTTTTTGTCGCAACATCGTTACATTCAAGACATACTACAACAGTTTCACATGGATAGCGCAAAGGATGTCATGACACCTCTAAGCACCACCAAACTGTTATCACTCCACGACTCATCTCCTTCGGTGGATGCCACTCCTTTCTGGAAACTTGTTGGGTCCCTTCAATACCTAGCTTTTGCTCGACTGGACACTTCCTACGCCATTAACAAGCTCTCTCAATTTAGGCACAATCTGCGACAAACCCATTGGCAAGCCCTCAAACGGGTTCTTCGGTACCTCAAGGGCACCATCCATCATGGCCTCTTCCTAAATCGCAATTCCAATCTCACTCTTTCGGCCTTCTCAGACTCTGACTGGGGAGGGGGTGTAAATGACGTCGGTTGGTCCACTAAGGCATATGTTCTCTACCTTGGTACAAACATCATCTCATGGAAGTCCACTCGCCAAAAATCGGTTTCCCGCTACTCTGCGGAAGCGGAATACAAAGCCTTAGCAAATGCTTCTGCTAGACTCACCTGGACAAAGAATTTACTACATGAACAGGACCTTCCTAAGACTCACACGCCGACATTGTTTTGTGACAATACAGGAGCAACATATCTCTGTGCCAACCCCGTGTACCATTCCCGAATAAAGCACATTGCTCTTGACACTTTGTTCGGGAACAAGTCTCAGCCGGCAAACTATGGGTCCTTCATATTAGTTCACAAGATCAACTTGCAGATATGCTCACAAAACCTCTTTCACGAGCACCTTTTCTTCGAAATCGATCCAAGATCGGAGTATCCGACAGATCCTCCATCTTGCGTGGGTGTATAAGGAATATTACATATTTATGAGGAATATTCTACCATTACTGCACAATCTTAGCCATATGTATTGTTCTTCCTTTACTTTAGTCTAGATCCATAGGATTAGCTCTTTTCCTTTTCTGTTAATTGTCTACATTATGTCTTGTATTCCTTTGGTTGTATTCATTCAAAATATATCGAACAGTACACTCCTTACAGTAAGGTGTCAATCTATAAACAATAAATATATTATTAGAGTTTTGTGGACAAAAACAAATTGCATTATTAGAGTTTTATGGACAAATACGAGGGTCGTTGGAACTTATAGTGTTAAAAGTACCCAACATCACCGCTAATGGCATAGTAGGGTTCATGAGTGGTCCTGAAACCAAAAAAAAGCCCCTTCTTCTGGCCTTGAACACTCTAATCCCATATCGTCAGACCATTGGATATGGTTCGACTTTCTACTTGAGGGAAATTGTTACATCATCACCACATTAGATTCCACACTATTTTCATCTTTTCCTACTTGATCGTAGTGGCAGACTCAAAAACTATTTTCTAAAGGTACGTACAGGGGGTTCAACCAAACTTTCAACGGCGCAGTCGTGATTTTACCTATAAAATACACTAATTTTTTAAGGGGCATCCGCCTATCCTCTCCCACACTTGGGTCCACCCCTGCTTGATTGTGGCATGGTTTCAAACTCCACTTGAGTGGAAAAATCCACACCATTTTTAGTTTTCGACAATTTAAAAATAAATAAAAAACATTACATATTAAATAACTAAAAACATTACATAATTGTAATTTAAAAACATTATGTAATAATAATAATAATAATAATAATAATAATAATAATAATAATAATAATAATAATAATAATAATAATAATAATAATAATAATAATAATAATAATAAATTTACATAGGAATAATTAAAAACATTACACTGCAATAAAAAAAGGATTAACCAATCCAACCCAAGCCGTTTAAGAATCATCGACCTTAACATTTATACTCATTTGCAAGACACCCCTTCCAGGTGGTAGGTGTTCAATGCTAAGACTTTTAAATTCTTCGAGTCGTTCGCTTATTTCTTAGATAATACTTTTCAGGTCGTTCGCTTATTTCTTAGATAATACTTTTCGGGTCGTTCGCTTATTTCTTAGATAATACTTTTCTATTTTTGACTTTTGCAAAAATCATAAGGTGGCGTTTGTCATTGCGGTATGTGGTATTGTTGGTTTGGATCATATGACACATCATGTATTTCCTAGCTTAATTTATCTCGACAAACTGGTGAGCAAATGATCAATTCTAGAGGTGGAAAAAAACTAATGTTGGTGACGACGTATGCATCTCTAAACATATATAGGCCGTTACAAACAAATTTCGGGCATCTTCAATTCAGAGTCCACTAATTCTGTTATTAATCAAACGTCTTCCCCGAAAGTGTTGAAACTAGATACACATGTACAACATAGGTTTCGATGTGCTCGAAATTATCTAAAACATATTAGAAACCATGCATATGTGTGGAAACCCCATTTCACTAAAGACTGTTTAGTACCCATTAAGTTTTAAAATGATGTTGAATGAAAATTTTAGCTCTTTGTCTCTTCACATGTCTTCATGACCCTCAGCCAACCACTCACACACCACCTCCTAGACCCACTACCACCTCCTCCACCACCAACCACCAAGCCTCCTACTAGCTCTAATACTTAATGGCTCAGAGTCTCTTACCTAGTCAGGCCTTTTACTGGCTTAGCATGTACTAACATAGAGGTTGCCAAACAACCCTTAATGTGTAGACATGTAAAGTCCAGGGACCCATTCTAGAGTGTTATGAGCGTACTAGGTATCAAATTCATATATTTAATAACTGATGTTCGGTTTCCATTATGTTTCTAGGGGAACACTTTCGAAAATTGATTCTCACCGAAAAACGCTTGAAACTAGGGCGGGAATCTTGTTTGAAATATTTATCTTTAAGATTAACGATGATTTACCAAAGGATATTTCGTTGCAAAGTTGTTCACATCGATAGATGTCTAAAAGCACCTGAGCGGGTTATGAACATGTCGAATAATAAAAATGATAAACAAACAAGTAAACAACCATAAGAACATAATTATTTACTTGATTCACTTATTCATAAACATGTCGTGAAATACATTCAGGACCTCTAGTTATTTTATAATTCAAACTATCCCCTTGATTTCTAATGCAGGTCAAGCTAGGCCGACATATCTCAAGTCAGAGATAAGATCATAGACCACTATGAATTAGATTATCCACTCACCCCCATATAGCTGGATACAGATAAATTTAGGTAGATACTCTGTAGATACCAGATTTTACCCGCACCATTAACATAAAATCATATATGATTTGATGTAACATATGTCACTTATGTTATGTCTGTTATATAAAATGCTTGTTTAACTTTATAAAAGAACTCATTTTTAAGCATATCACTTGACTGATGTCACCCCCTCATTTGTTATCCATATACGTTTGTTGCTTTTAGGTTCTAATGGAATTGAAGATCAGTGAAGATAAAGTGCAAAAGATATTTGTCCCATTGTTCGGTGTGTTTATATTATAATTTATAATACATTATTAATTTAGGAGAGAAGGGATGGACGTACATTCACTACATTGTATATATAAACCTTAGCCATTTGAGAAGATAAACATATGCTCACTTCTAGTTAGTACACACCGCTAGCGTTTTCTAAACCTTGATTGTATCTATATACATCGCATATCATGCCGAAAGAACATTCAAGTGGTGGCACAAACGAGTTACCCACCATTGTGATAGAAACACCGGTAAAGCAACAACTCAAAGACACCACAATGTCACAAGGTTACTATCCTCCGGGTTTTCTCCGAAAGGTAAGTTACCATTTCCGTCACCTGTCACCATTGTGTATAAGCAAATTGGATTTTAGTAATCTAAATCATTATTTATTTGCCAATAATAATCCATACCTACAATGTGATTAATGACACTTCCAACTTTCCCTTTTGTTATCAATGCAACTCCTCTCTAATAAAAAAAAAAAAAACTATTATGTCCCTAATGAACAATTGATATATTTTTAGCCGACCGGAATGTAGAAATATGTTCTAAAACAACATAGACGCAACACAAAATATTTTGTGAACAACTACCCATGACTCCACTATGTTATTGTCGATATCGGAAAAAAAAACCCACACCATACAATGAATACCCTAGCATCTATTTACACTCGACCTTTACTAAACCTAACTCATCTTAAACTCAAACAAACAAATAAAACTTAGCTCATAAGTTCTAAACATTTAAACTATTACACTAACTAAATTTAAACTTTATCTTCAAACTCCTCTTGATTCTCTCCTCACTTTGCTCTTATTCAAAATTATTCCATGCATGCTACTAGTTGCGGCGGTTTCACTGTATTTTATCTAACAGGTGGTAGCGGAGATGGTCGCAACCTTCCTGATGGTGTTTGTTACATGTGGATGTGCCGCGATCGGTACTAGCAATGAGCACATGGTGTCTCAGCTAGGAGTTTCTCTTGCGGGTGGTCTAATTGTAACTGTGATGATCTATGCAGTTGGACACATCTCAGGTGCACATATGAATCCTGCAGTCACCATAGCTTTTGCAACTGTTAGACATTTTCCTTGGAATCAGGTACCAACCTAGTACCTACTCAATCCTTATATGGACTATTAATGTAGGTATCGTTCAACTAATTTTTACAAACATTGTGTATGTACAGGTTCCTCTCTATGTAGCAGCCCAGTTCACAGGATCCATATCGGCTTCATTCGCGCTACGGATAATGTTACAACCAATAAAACATTTGGGCACAACAACACCTTCAGGGACAGACTTACAAGCTCTGATCATGGAAATCATTGTAACTTTCATAATGATGTTTGTCACTTCAGCTGTAGCCACGGATTGTAAAGCCGTAAGAATCCTACTTGCGTTTCCATTTCAAGAAAAAATGTAACGCTATTGAGTAACTAAAATAATTGCAGGTAGGAGAGCTAGCAGGTATAGCAGTAGGATCAGCAGTATGCATTACATCCATCTTAGCAGGGTAAACTTAACTATCTAATATAACTCTATGCAAATTAAAAACTAAAAATAGTTTCGACGAAGAATCTATAATTTTTCAGGCCAGTATCAGGAGGATCAATGAACCCAGCACGCACCATTGGACCAGCATTAGCTAGTAACAACTATAAGGGTCTATGGGTGTACATCGTTGGCCCGATAACAGGAACATTATCAGGGGTGATGTGCTACAGTTTTATTCGAGCAACAAACCAACCAGATCAGGAGATTTCTTTGCCAAAATTTGGTAGAATGAAAAGCAATATTAATGAACATGTTGCAGTAATATATCCAAATGGTTCTGTAAAATAGCTAGTATATTGGCATCAACTATCATGTATTGACTGTAAAATTCTCATGTGATCAATGGATGTTTGAGTGTATGCTAGAAACTTCATAATTCACACTATTTGTAAACGTACCAACAATCAAGTAGTGTTCCATCATGTAGCAAAATTTAAAGAGTGCAAAAACTAAATTACCTGCAAATAAACAAACAAAATCTAAAGGGATAATCTGTTGGCCTTAATTGTTAATGTTGGTATCAAAGTCTTGATTCTCCCAGGACCATGAACGAGTGGATGAAGGATGATAACATGCCTCTTGATATTCATCACAAACTTCACACCAATACATACTGAATCGAAACAAATAAACTGAAATCTACTAACCGAATGATCGAACCAAACTTGTATAACTTGATTAACAATGACAAACAATGAGTTCGAATTGCATAAAGGACTTGAAACTGACAACCCTATTTATAACAATGAAACATTGCGACTGAGGGACGTGATGTTCCAGACGTTCCTGTTCACATATAAACGAATAGGTGGTTATTCCTCCAAGACGTGCCACTTCATCATT
This sequence comes from Helianthus annuus, assembly GCF_002127325.2. Lineage (NCBI taxonomy): Eukaryota > Viridiplantae > Streptophyta > Magnoliopsida > Asterales > Asteraceae > Helianthus > Helianthus annuus. Next base: position 26,965,806 of record NC_035447.2, read on the forward strand.
TAAACCTAAGTGGACTTCTAAAACATATTCGACCCATTTGACATGTGGCCTGCGGCCCAACAGAAAATAATAAACAATTTAACAACATTCGACCCATTAACAAACTATACTAATACTAAATAAAGGAAAGATCAAATAGGAAGTTAATTTTGGCTAAAAAGAATAGGAATCCATAGGATTATGACATGTGCAACATTTAAAATAAACAAAAAGGATATTTTAGTCAATCCAACTCCTTCTTCCTTTTTCAAAACCCAGTAACTTCAAAACCCACCATTTTCAAAACCCACCATCTTCAACCATTTCTTCACTTTCTATCTTAATAATCACTACATTATAGTGCGATTTTCATCACCAATCAATGATTCAAAACCCGATCAACGTGTTCTTCAGCTTTTTTTTAAGAAAACCCAGTTTAATTTCATAAAAAAATCTCGTTTTTTCCGGTGATTTTGGAGATAATCACTCGATTCGTTCGATTCGAGCGTTGATAAGTGTTTCTATCATTCAAATTTCGTCAATTGATGAAGAAATCAGCTTCGATCCATGTAAGAAATTCTTTAATTTCATTTTCACGATCTGGGTTTTTTATTTAGTCATTGCGTTTTACGATCTTGGCGGGGGTCCGGGGGCGGTAGCCCCTGGTAGCGGGGTCCAAGGGGCAGAGCCCCTGGCTGGGGTTGAGCTAAAAATGCATCAGAAAAATTCATTTTCCAGAAATTAGCTCATTTCTAAGACAGTAATTCGTAGACAATTCAGACAGTTCACAGTGACAGACAGTTTTATGTGTCCATTGCGTTTTAGAAATAAGAGAGTTTTATGTGGTTTCTGGCTATTGCGTTTTAGAAAAAAAAAACACATTTTTAAGTGTTTTCAGTCATTGCGTTTTAGGTAAAACACATTTTTTAGGTGTTTTCAGTCCATTGCGTTTTAGAATGAGTCATTTTTAAGTGTTTTCTGGCCATTGCGTTTTACAAATAAGACATTTCTTTGTGTTTTTTGGTGCATTGCGTTTTAGGTAAAACACTTTTTTATGTGTTTTCAGTCCATTGCGTTTTAGAAAACAGACATTTTAAGTGTTTTTTGGCCATTGCGTTTTACAAATAAGACATTTCTTTGTGTTTTTGGTGCATTGCGTTTTAGGTAAAACACCTTTTTTATGTGTTTTTGGTGCATTGTGTTTTAGGTAAAACACATTTTTATGTGTTTTCTGGCCATTGCGTTTTACAAATAAGACATTTCTTTGTGTTTTCTGGCCATTACGTTTACAAATAAGTCATTTCTTTGTGTTTTTGGTGCATTGCGTTTTAGAAAAATGTCATTTTTTAGGTTTTTTTTTCATTGCGTTTTACGTAACTGGTGGTTTTTCTATTGCGTTTTACGCAACTGGGTTTTAAATTTTTTTTTTAAATATAGCAATTGTATACTCGTTTTAAAGATAAAAAACGCTCGTTTTTTTGGTGCAATTTTTATAAAAAAATAATGTCGTATGAAAGAGTTATTAACGTTTAAAAAATGGGGGGGAATTAGAGGAGAGAGAAACTATTGGCTTGGATTGACTAGAATGCCCTTGAACAAACTCACGCGCCTCTTTTCTTCCTTTCAATTTCCCTGATTTAATCTTAGCCCTTGATTAACTTAATGGATGGTCAAGATCACTTCCTAGCCTTCCTAGCCAAATAAACTTCCTATTGTATCTCCACCCTACTAAATAACTTGAGAAACCCGGACCCGGAGATTTGCTTTGATTACGATCTTTTTGATTATGGGTATGTTTGGCAAAAGTAGCTGGTGGCTGGTAGCTGGAAGCTAGAAGCTGGTAGCTGGTGCTTGGAAGCTGTTAGCTGTAGCTGTAGCTTTTTAGATATATTTGGTGTTTGGTAGAGTAGCTGGAGCTTTTAATAAAATGTATAAAATGATCAAAATGGACATAACTAAAAATTTAGAAAGTTGGTGCATTAAAAAGTTCCTTATTTTTAGAGGTTAAAATAGTAATTTTTTCCCTAAAAGCTTGTAACTCCTTCTAAACGCTACTAGTAGTAGCGTTCAACCAAAAGCTTCAAGCTCCTGACCTAAAAGCTTAAAGCTTCTTCAACAAAACAAGACTTTTTATTGAGTAGGAGCTTTTTCTTAAAAGCTTAAAGCTAGAAGCTCCTAAAATCTCCATGCCAAAGATACCCTATATGGGTCTGTTTGGTATGGGGTAATGGAATGAACGAAGGAATGGAATGGACGAGGTAATGGAATGGACGAGGGAATGCAATGGATCATTACCATTCCATGTCTTGCTTGGTTACCATGTGAATGGAATGAATTATTATTGTGTATTGTTCGGTAGGCAAGAAAAACGGAATAATAAAATTAGCGGTGAGTGGTGGTGGTGGTCGGTGGTAGTGATTGTGGGTGGTTATAGGTGGCGGTAGTGGGTGTCGGCGGCAGCAATGGGTGGTGGTGGTGGTGGCGAGTGGCGGTGCGGCGGTGACGACGAGTGGTGGTGGCGACAAGGTGGCCGTTGGTGGTGGGTGGTAGCAAAGGTGGCGGTTGATGGCGGCGGCGGCAGTTGGTGGTGGCGGTGGTGGTGGCGTCGACGATGGTGGTGGGCGGCGGCGGCGAGTGGCGTTGGCGGTTGGTCGCAGCTGTGGGTGATAACGGTGGCGAGTGGGTGGCGGCGGCGATGGTGACTGTCGGGGTGAGGTGGTGGCGGGTGGCGCCGATGACGTAGGTGGTGGGTGGTGGTGGTGGTGGTGGTGGGTTGTGGCGAAGGTTGTGGGTTGTGGTGTTGTTGATGAATAGTGCAAGAGGTGATGGAATGGAAAAAAACATGGGGTGTGGAAGGAATGATTTTAAGGGAATGGAATGCCTTTTGTAATGGGTGATTCCATTCCATTGACTAACCAAACACTGTTTTCTCCATTCCCTCGTAATCACTCATTTCATTCCACCTCTTATTTCTACATACCAAACACTACCTAAGTTTTGTGTCTATTACGTAAATAGTTAAAAGTGTAGTTTATGTATTATAGATGTAATTAATTAATAGATAGTAGAAGGGTCAAATATGTTAACGCTTATACACTGTTGCATTTGTCAAATTGACTGAAGAATAGAAAATAGAAAGTCAAAGAAAAGAAAAGATTGGGTATGGCTGCTTTTTTTATACAAAATCCATAAACGTTTAAAGGGCTATTGTTTTTGGTTCCTTGTTCGAAGAATCAAAAGAAAGCATAAGAGGCCTTAGACCATCCACATTTATATCCCAACTCAATCCAATCTTTATTAAAAAACTAATTTCTCTTTCTTCTATTTACACAATCCAACCTTTCATACCCACTAACAACCCAACCTAAACCAACTTTTATAAATAAATATTTATTTTATATTAAAAATGTGTTTTTTAACAAAATCTGTTTTTAATAAAATTTATATAGGGATGTTCACAAAATTATTTTAAGAAATACTGTGTATTTAGTTTTTCTTATAAGATTAATTATAAAAAGTTATTTAAGTAATTAAATTGATGGGAGGAATTAGTAGTTAACAAAAAAAGGTGCACCAATCATGTTTGGACAAGTGGATGTGGTTTTGGGTCTTGACCTAGGTTGCTCCAACAACCTAGTCGTTGGTTTCATTTTCTTTTTTTTTTTTTAACTTTAGTACAACCAATAATATTTTAACAACTGACAACCCAACTACACAAAGGTCACGGGATAGTCTTAGGGGCAGTTTGACTTTTTACAAAGAAAAAGGTTTGCTTACAAGCCAAAAAATAGTCATTCTTGTTCTTTTGTTTGATTAGAAAAACTATTTTTTCTTAAGAACTTTGAATCAATTTTCTCAAGTTTGTTAATATCAAGGTCAGTATAAAAACCTTGAGTATTTGTTTAAGTCCTATTATAACGGGATATGGACCTTAGTTGACAAGATATCGGTTTTTGCGACTGGTTCTACCAACAACATCCTTCCGAATAGCACCATAGTAACCAGCCTCATGATTTTTGTGGATCCATCCACCTCCTAGGTAAAGTGCATGTAGTTATTCAAAGATCATGTCGAGTTTGTTGGCCCTAGCAAAGAGACTGTTTAACGCACACCACAAACCATCAACCTCATCATCTCCGTCATAAGAATGAAGAGGTTGATTTACTCCAACACAACTTGCATATGATACCAACTAACGCGAAGTGTAAGCTAATAAACAGGGAGTAATTCATAAAGGAAAAAAATATATCACATTTAGTAGTAAGGTACCTTAACCCATTACATCAATCCCTCTTTAACAAGCCTAGTTATGAACCGATCATGAAATCAATGATTTATGCTTTTAACAAAATAAAGTACCTATCTAAAAACAAATTGACTTACTAAATAGATGCATGAATATTCAAATCAATGATTCATGCTTTTAACAAAATAAAGAACATAAATTAATTAAATCTTTTACTTCACAAGTTAGGAGAATGTAGTATAGAGAAGGTAGCTTCGGCAGGGAGAAGTCTGTCTTCGACCCTGCTTGCCTATGCGTATCTGGTCCATGCAGTGATATGTTGATTCTTGGATCTGTTTAGTATCAACAATCGCTCTATATAACAAATTAAATGCATTCTTTTTAATAGCTTGTAAAATTTAACTATATTGTAGCTCGGATATGAAATCAAATCAAATCAAAACCCAACAAACAAAGATGATGCTTAACAATTTAAAGATGATAAAATTAAGAGCTTATTAAACATAGGAGAAGGTTCATTTGAGAAGAAAACTAAATTATGAAGAAAAAGAACAAAGGGTACAAATATAAAATATTAAATAATTTTTCTCTCAAATCATTTATTATTATCTTTGACTGATTAATTAATCATTAAATACTATTATCCTCCACACTTAAATTTTTGCTTACACACGTCAAAATTTATTCTACACGTTTTGAAATTTATTCTACACATATTGAAATTTATCCTACACACACCTCGTAATTCATACTACACACCTCGTAATTTATGCTACACTTTACATTATATATTTTTTCTTCTTTTGAAAAAATATGTTTTTTTTTAAATAAGTTACAAATTTAATGTAATTAGCTATTAAAAAGGAAGACTACCAATTAATGATCCATTTAAGTTTACCAATATACCCTTACACTAAAATTAAATACAAAAATTAAATGAATTAAAACGAAACATTTTTATTGGTTGAAATTTCTTCTTTTTTATTCTTACAAAAAATTTCTTCTCATTTGAACTCTCCACATTAAACATATCCCATGGAATCAAAAACAGTCCATTTTATTATTCTAATGATTTTACTTAAATATTAAAACAAAATCCAAATTCCTGGTTACAAAGATGTAGATAATTAATTTACATCCATATATAATTTGGTCGAACTTGGAGATTTTCTTCCTGGTTTGCTCTTCAATTCTTGTACCTCTTTAAAAGTGTATTCATGGATGTTTGGGAACCTAATAAGAAAACCCTTATCTGTTGATGGATTGAAGCATGGATTGGTTTCTGGTGTCAAGCATGCTAAAAAACTAACCATTACACTTCCGCAAGATCGGTTATTCTCACAAGTGTTCCATAAAATGCCACAAATAACTTAATTTCCTGTTAAACTATTTCACTTCTAGTTCTAGTCCATCGACAATATTACCAGAGTTTGGTAAATAATTGAAGGAATTACGTACACACACCCTACAAACCTCAAGCTGAAGTCTAACTAATAATATACTGAGTTTTTTTTTTTTGCAGAAGTAGGGGTTTTGAGCCCCCAAAGATTACTTTTAGGTGGCAACCAAGAAAATAAGCGATTTTAGGTACATTGCCAAATGATTCAGCGAGCTTCCTCAAGATTTCTGCCTAAAGCTGATGCAGGTTTCACTTTTCTAACAATTGAGTGAACCTCGCTGTTTTTAACAGCCAACTACTGAAGTTCGCTGATTTGATCAGCAGACCTGTAATGAACATCGGTGTTTATATGAACCAAGTTAAAAAGGCTCGCTGTTCTATAAGTTTCTTGTAGATATTTTATAAACCCTTATTGAGTACCTGCCATTCATCCATCTTTCTGTGGCTTCCTGTTTCATTGGGATTACTTATTAAAACTGGTTATCTACTTATCCAACCTCCTTATTCGGTCATTTACAGGCGAAATAAGAACAAGTTTGAAACAAACAGTTGTAACAAACACCCCATAAGTTGAACTAAAACATTTATAATTCATCCATACCCGGAGGCAGCCTCTTGTGGGTGTGACCATTTCGGCGTTGACCAAGAAAGTAGCGGTGGTCAAACATCTGGAAAAGACCATTCATGCATCCTACTTGCTTCTGTTTATCACCTCTCAAAGTATGCAAAACCTCCTTATCTCCCATTTGCACCACCACCACTGCATCGCTTCTTATTTTCAAATAATCAAAACTTAAAGATCTTATAAAAAAGATTATTGAATTAATATCATAAGATGCTTTCTTTTGTTGGGTGCAACCTAAAAAGTTCCAAGATTGTAGCTTTTTTGGTTCTTACTGTTTGCAGAAGAGGATATATATATGTAAGCATTGTTGATTTTTTTAGTGGGAACTGGGAAGTGAATTGGGTGTCAATATTAAGAATGAGAGGGAAAATATTTAACAATTCTAGAGAGAGAGAGGGGAATTAGTGGGTCAGATGTGCACTGGCCATCCATGTGGACAAAATAATGTTTGTGGGTCTGGAGTCTGGCCTCTTCATGTGGTGTTTGTCAGGTGATTGGAGTTTCAGTAAAATGTATGGAAACTTCAAGTTCTAAAGGTCTTTTGTAAACTTATCTTTTTCCAAAATTACCAAATTACCCTTTTGTATTCATCATATTCCTCATTCTTTGAGTTTTCTTGGTGGGTTGAGTTAGTAATTTAACATAAGTTTACTGTCTTTTATCTATAATACTATAAAATGGAGAAGTGATGTACACACATATAATTTTATATGGCTTTTATATGGCGTCCATCATTTTATGCAATATGTACAACTAAACAATGCTTATTTTATAAGTTATAAGGGTAAAATTGAAATGTAATTTTACCAAAGGTATAAATTTTAAAGCATTACTTACAAGGAAAAACAAGCTAAATAAAAAAAAAATTTAAGACGCCATGGGGGCAATTAAGAGATTTCATCAATGGAAACTGATACATTTATAACCTGTAACTTCAATCGTCACTCTCGCATATTTAGAGAAGAGCAGGGGTTAGACCGTGTGTAATGGGGCGTTTTTTTTTTAAATTTTTGCCCGAAAACGCCGCATAACGCCCACCCCCCATTACAGGGGGCGTTTTAGGGCGTGTTTTTCGAAAAAAATCCCCTCCGGCGTTTTAAATATAACGCTTAAAATCGCATGGGGCCCACCATTTTCGACCGTTTTCAAACGGTAACATTCCTTTATTTTTTTTAATTTAAAATATTCCCCACTATATATATTTACCCCACATTCACACCATTTTTTATACAAAAACTCACTATCTCTCCCACTTTCTTCCAACTTTTATAAAAAAAAAACCCACTTTCTTCTAATTTTTATACAATCATGCATCCATACCGCCCTCCTTTTGGTGTCCCCGCTAGACCCGCAAACCCGAACACAACCCAACCGCAAACCCCGTACAACCTTCAAGACATGGACCCGAGCTTTTTAACTTACGCGGCTTACTTGAGTGGCGCCCCTCCGTTTGTTCCTCCCACTTTCGGCTATGGTCAAGCCGGCGAGTCTCAACCGTCACAACCCGAAGCCGAACCCGATGTGGAAGTCGTACCGGAGACGCAACCCGAACCGGTGCAAGAAACATCGAAACGCGGCAAAAGGTCGCATAAGAAGAAGGATAAGGACGCACCGCGGCGTACAAAAAATATAATCAAATGGACGAAGGAAGAGGAATACGCGTTGACTCGGGCGTATGTCGACAATTTCGGAGGACGAAGAGACCGGTAACTATTTTATATAAATATTATTTTACTTATTTTGTTAATTTATTTTTTAACAAACAACTTATTTTATTTTTTTTTTTGTAGCAAACTTTCAAACGGGCCCGGTTTTTTGGGATAGGGTTCGTGCACTCTTCTTTAGCACGTGGGGTCAAGGCGAACATCGGGACAAAGACTCCATTTCTAGCAAATGGACCGACATCAACAACAAGTGTCATGGGTTCCAAGAAGTCTTCCAACGTAACTACGATAATCGGCCGAGCGGTGAAGGTGGCGTGGGGGTTTTAACGAAGAGTTTGGAGGAGTTCGAGAGGACAAAAGGCCCTTTCACGTACTACAAGTGTTGGGAGCTACTTCGAAAAAGTCCAAAGTGGGCGGTAGTTAATCCAATGACGTCTAGTAGTAGACGTCGGGCTAAAAGGTCAAAAACATCATCCTCCGTTGACCCGTCAACTCCGACATCGGATGCCCGCAATGTTGATTTAAATGAGGCGGTGGACGAGGGCATTCAAGAAGAGTTGGTCCGACCCACCGGTAGAAGAAAGGGAACCGGGAAAAAAACGGTCGAGTCGTCTTCCGATCTCGAGTTAAAGGATGATTTCGAGGAGATGAACCGTCGTCTCCAAGACATTCGCGACCTCGGCCACCAACGTTATGAGATTATGAAGGAACGAGTGGCCGAAACAAAAAAATTTAACGAGATGCAAGAGGCGAGGCAAATGGAAAAGGACATCGAGTTTTTGTCCAAACCTATCGACCACCTACAAGGCGATGCGTTGATTCTTGCGCAAATACGTCGCCAAAAAATTAAAGAAAAATATGGACTCTAGATCATGTTATTTTTTTATGTTTTTTTTTATTTTTTTCAGCTTTTTTTCTGTTTTTTTTTTATTTTCGGTTTTTTTTTTTTTTTCAAGTAATGTAATTTTATTTTTAAATTAATGAAGTTTTTTTTATGTTTTAAATTAAAAAAAATAATTGGGAAATGATTGTAAAATGATTGAATGGAGGTTATGGTATAATGCCCCACTACACCACTTTTGCTATAATGCCCACTAGGACGTCATGTGTCGTATAACCATGGTGGGGGCATTATAAGCTTCTACCACTACACATGGTCGTCTTAGAGAGTGAAAGACCGAGGGGAGAGAGAACGGGAAAGAGGGACAGAGAGAGAGGCAACGGAGAAGGTGAGACGAGCCGATGACGATGACAGTGATCGTGTCACTTGGTCGGAGAACGAAGATGGAAACAATAGGGATGGGGGTTCCGGTGATGAGATTGCTGGTGTATTCTTCATACGATTAGGTCATATGGTTCGGTTCTCTTCTTTACAAAACACACACAACCGAGAGAGACCAACTGAAAAGGGGAGTCGGCCAATAGGTTTCCGGCGAACCCCTACGTTTCCTGTCAAGAGAGAGAGATGATTGATGTGTAAATGATGGTGACAAAGAGAGAGGTGAAAAGCCAAATGGTGTATGAGGGCTATTTCCTTGGAAACCCTAACCTGAAATGAGAAATCTCCTTCTTAGACAGAGCTATCTTCGCCTTTAAATCAATATGTTCTCCAAGGTAATGCAAATACTCTATTTAGAGATTTCCTTTTCACGCGATAATCTTTTTAAGTTTACAGTATTTGGTTGAATTGGCAATGACTCTGATTTCTGATTATATGGTCTAAGTGTTTTGCCCTAAATTGATTATTGGTATTTAATATAAAATTTTCTTTTTTATTATTTATTCTGCAATTAATAAAATAAACAAAGCTTAGAACCTGGAAATTTAATCAAGTTACTTGTGTTTTGTAAAAAAATGCGTAGTAATATGATGAGAGCCTGGTAATTAACCCTTTTCTCACTCTTGATCCAGAATATGAGGCTGCTAAGGTAATTAAGCTAAATCAGTATGACCTCTAGGCTATTTTCATTTGCTTATTTATATATTTATTTATTGTTATTTTAAATTGAAGTGTTTGGGCAAATGGTTTTCAAAGGGTACTGGAGGAAGCCGGTTCACTGGATTCTTTCATCCCGCTCTGGTCTTGCAGAGACTGAGTTGGAGGTAAGTAAATTAACAGCTTCTTGTTATTGCCGTTATGAAGGTTTATGTAACAAATGTTTATGAGACGTATACTTGATAACAACATCAAAGCTTAAAATCGGGTCGTCGGTTTTGTGTGATTACCCGAGACCAATCATCAAAGCTTAAAATCCGGTGTGTAATACTTAAGTTTCGTTCTAGAAATTATCCAAGCTTGCAATTCCATACTTTTCTCGAGTTGGTCTCACGCCACTTTATCTCAATTCCTCGAACACCTTCATGAGTTCTTTAAGAAGAGTAGAAGACCAGAGATTGGTTGACCCTGTGATCCTTGATGTTCAGTTATGGTATTTGAATGCTTCCCTCCTGTTGATAGATTAGGTTACAGGTCCATATTATTTAGTTAACAGGCTTGGGCCTTTTTTTGTTTTTTTTTTAATTTTCGGTCCAGTTTAAATAAGTTCGGCTGTATTCGGTTATATTTGGTATAGGACCGAGAACTGACACGATACATGTCAAGTGTTATCATATTGCTTTAGTGGTTTTGTATTTGCACATTATGGGTGTGCCTATTAAACTTGCCAGATAGTGAAACTTTTATCGAGAACACTCCCTCTTCACATCTCCAAGATTCTTGCCTACACATTTAGATTAAGCGAAAAAACATGCAAATCTACTACATGTGAAGTGTTATCATATAGTTTTAGTGGTTTTGGATTTGCACATTATGGGTGTGCTTATTAAACTTACCAGATAGTGAAACTTTTACTACGTAGTTATAGTCTTTTTAGTTGTATAAAGTTATTTGGTAACTTAAGCTGCAAGTGTGCCAAAACAACATAAGTTGGTGTGAGGTCAGTATTTAGTACTCCTTTGTATGTGCTTTATAATGCTTACCTTTGATTTTTTTTTCGTTTAATGATATGTTATACGGTTCCTCTTATGTCTTAAAGTGAGCTGTTAGCAAGGGCCTCATCAAAAAACGATGGCAACTCATTTCGTTCTCTGCTTGAAGCACAAAATGCTGATGGTCAAACTGCTCTTCATCTGGCATGCAGGCGGGGCAGTGCTGAACTTCTTGAGGCTATTTTGAGTTATCCAGAGGTCAACGTTGATGTTCTTGATAAAGATGGGGACCCGCCACTTGTCTTCGCGCTTGCAGCTGGATCCCCAGAGTGCGTTCGGGCCCTTCTTAGTAGATATGCTAATGTCAGATCTAGGCTGAGGGACGGGTTTGGCCCGTCTGTTGCTCATGTCTGTGCATATCATGGCCACCCCAATTGCATGCGCGTAAGTGTTTTAACGAACTTTACTTATCAATATATGGTTTTGATTGTGTTTTGATTCAAACGGGTCAAATTGGTCGAACGGATTGAAAGCCACCCTAAGTCTATATATACAATGTATACAACCCTCTTAATCTATTGATCATAATAATATTGTTAATAAATAATAACAGGAATTGCTATTGGCTGGTGCCGATCCAAACACAATTGATGATGAAGGTGAATCTGTACTGCATAGAGCCGTGACAAAAAAGTATACAGAATGTGCTCTTGTTATATTAGAACATGGGGGCTGTAAATCTATGGGTATCTTAAACTCGAAGAATCTAACGTAAGTACACAATCAAATTTCCTTTTTTCTTATAGATGTATGTGTCCTAATAAATTGGTTTTACAACTGCATAGGCCTCTACACTTATGTGTCACAACATGGAATGTAGCCATTGTGAAAAGATGGATTGAAGTTGCATCTTCTGAAGAAATTTCTGAAACGATAGATGTACCTTCTAGAATCTTCTGGATTCTCTCGTGTGGCAAGTCTGCCAGCGTGGAGTGGTATGGTCCCTCTAACATATGTGCATCTGTGATTCGGGATCATACCTCTTCAGGGTTCAAGTGAGAGGTTAGTGTATTTGTGTGTGAAAGCGACGGACAAGTTCTTGATGGTCGGTCACAATGATGGTAATTAACGCCTCATTGCATAGCGGTGATGTGGTAATATATAGCAGCAGTTGGCAATCGAACAGGAGAAGCGACCAATGGTAGAGATGTCGCCGATATGTGGCAATTCACAAAGTACCAGGTCAAGCTAATCTGCACATGGGAGTATAATTATTGATGTATTAGAAGATCTGGGTGCTTGTAACTGATCAGACCTTGAGGTTTGTAAATTTTCTTACTATGGTATTTCACATTTTCTTAAAAGTCGTCTTTGAAAAAAGAATTATATGTTGTATTTTTGTTATGCATCTGGTTGGTCATGTAGCTAGGCTCTTTTGACAATTTAAACGAAGAACCAAATTATGAAATGATTTGCCAGGTGATATATGAATCCTCACAAAACTAGCTTTATATTTATGTAAGTCAATATAATTTCCATTTTCTAAAAAGTATATTTTTTGAGTCGTTTGGTCGTGAACCCATGGTGTTATATCTACTGTGGCCTGTTTCCAAGTAACAAAGTTGATTCATTATATTATAAAAACTTGTACCATCGTATGCTATGCTGATGTTGGATATTATTGGTGGTCAAAGGTCTGGTTTTTAAGTAAGATATGTTGATAATGTATACTAATATACTTTAATATTTGTGGATAGATAAGATGCTTTAGTAGGACAAGAACATATAATGTATTATACATCACATCGTACGCTACCCAAGTCTTCCTATACTCTGCTCACATGCCGATCACCTGTTAGCTAAATATTAAAATAAAAGCAGTGACTCCGCCGCAACGCGCGGGTTTCCCACTAGTAAGTTATAAGGGTAAAATTGAAATGAGCATGAAATTTTAAGACACTGTGATGTGAGGTATAATAGTAATTCGACCTACCCATCACACTCACACACCCAAAATCCTTTCCGTCACTGCCCTCAAAGAAACTTAACAGCCCTCAAAGAAACCTAACAGACTTCTCGCAATCAAACCCAAGAGTGAATATAGCAAATGAAAGGGTCGAAGCAATTATAGATGAAATCAATTGGATGAGGGAGAGGAAGAGAAGAATACAGAGAGGGGAGAGAAGACCTAGGGCTCTCCGGCCACATCGACATCAATGACGATGGGGGATTTGTGTTGAGAGAGACGATCTAGAGAGAGTACATGATTGAAGCTCGACCTAGGGTTTCCGATGGCAGCGCCCGACACATGGATGGTGGTCGATCATCCGAAAAGACTGGTCGTTCGGCTGATCTGGTGGTGGTTAAAGATCAGGTGATGGATTAACCGAGGGTTGGTGGTGGTTAAAGATCAGTTTAATGTAACGCCACCGATTGGTTGGCAAATAGACCCGTTTGGTCATTCAGCTGTGCAAGCTTACCTATTGGGGGCAGAGGTTAGTTATTCTGTTCTATCGATAGTCTGTAAACCACCATTATCGATGCATCTTAGATTATAATCTTGCTACATGTTTTTAACTCATCTAAACTTGTGTTCTTATGGTTGTTTAGCTTGGATTTGATTCTGTTTTCTTTGGGAGAATTGATTACCAAGATAGAGCTAAGCGAAAAGGGGATAAACGTCTTGAAGTTATCTGGCGGGGCTCCAAGAGTCTTGGTTCATCTTCACAGGTGTTTTCTTTAATTTTGGTATCATTATTATCGATTTTTGTAATTGGAATTACTGTCTAACATGATCATTAAAATTGACAGATTTTCGCGGGTGCTTTCCCCGAGAACTACAAACCTCCACCTGGTGGTTTTTACTTTGAAGTTAATGATGATTCCCCGATTGTCCAGGTAACCTATTAAATAAAATTTAAGGTTTAAGAATGTTCAAGACATGTACCGTAATTTTTTCTTTTATACTGAAGGATGACATCGACCTGTTTGATTACAATGTTGAAGAACGAGTTAATGATTTTGTTGCTGCTGCCTTATCACAGGTATGTTTTAAACTTTTAATGGCTATGTGTATACTTTTTCTTAAAAGATCTCAAGATGAAAGATTAACTAAATAATTAGTTAACGTTTTCTTATACTACCAGGCGAACATTACTCGTACAAATCATGTAATGTGGACGATGGGGGCCGACTTCAAATATCAGTATGCAGAGTCATGGTTTCAGAATATGGACAAGTTTATTCTTTACGTCAATAAAGTTAGTTATTCTATCAATCCTTTCTGAACTTCTCATCCTGCCACATTTTCTTGTTTGGTTTTTGAATTTTGACTACATATGCATACAGGATGGCCGGGTCAATGCTTTCTATTCAACGCCATCTATATACACTGATGCTAAACATGTTGAGCCTGACTCATGGCCTCTCAAAGAAGACGACTATTTTCCGTAAGTACAATAACAGAAATTTTTCAATTTACAATCACATATTAAGATATTGTTGATATTTTAAGCACTAAATTTACTTGTTAGATATGCAAGCGATATAGATGCCTACTGGACTGCATACTTTACTAGCAGGGCAGGTCTAAAGGGCTATGTCAGAATGTTGAGTGGCTATTATCTGGTGGGTGACACGTTTTTTTAATTATTTCACATTATCAGTTAACGTTAAAAAGTTCGATATTTATTTTCATTTGACTTCAATTAATATCAGGCAGCAAGACAATTGGAAGTAATGACGGGAAGGAATAAAACGGGGCCGACTATAGACTATTTGGGTGATGCTTTGGGGATTGCTCAGCATCACGATGCTATTAGTGGTACTTCTCAACAACATGTGACTAATGATTATGCAAAATGGCTCTCAATAGGTTAAAAGGAGGTACAAATTAATTCTATGTTTTATTGCAAATAATATTTTGAGCTCAACAATGCAGGGTATATCCCAAACGGGTGCAACATATGATCTAAGAGCTGTTGGGATCGTAGGCACATGGACCGTGGTACGCTTCGGTATGCAGAATGGAAACAGGTACTTGTTTGTGAATATTTTCTTTGCAGATAAGATTACTGATTTTTCATACCATTTGATAACATTCTTCAAATCATTACATCATGGAGGAGTCGATATGATCCATAGTGGGAGGGATAAGATTGAAACTCTACAACAGGTTATCTATCTATTTTATGAATTATTGCTGTGGACTTTTTATTTATTGACATTTATGAATGGGATTTTAGTTTATATAATTATTCATTGGGTTCTGTATTTATCGCTCATTTTTATGTTTGTTCTTGCCATGGAATAATATTACTTATGTAATTTTTAAGGTCAATGGAAGAAAAAGTGTCTAGCCGGCTTTGGAATTCCCTCACGGTGTATTTGACCCATGCGAGTAAACAATGTGCTTCTTAAGTTTATTGTTAAGGTGAAATTGTTATAAAATTAACAGAATTTTAAAAAGGTTTACAAAAACACAAAAAAAAAAGATGTAGATTAAAGTGGCGAAGATTAGGATGGGAGGATTGGCTCAAAGGGGTGGGGTTGGTGTTGGCACTGGTCTGACCCATTTAAAAAGGGGAGAAGTACAGTTAACATTAATGGTCTCTTGTTTGATATGGTTCAAGGGTGCTGTAAAAAAGGAGTTTGAAGAACTTTATTTACTCATATTTGCTCCTTTGTATTTAAAGGCTCAAGCCTAGGCGCCCAAGCATGGTGAACCATTCTGAAAACCTAAAGTACGCAGCCACGGTGAACCATTTTGAAAACCGGCTTGGACCCGCCCTGAAGTCTGAACCAGTTTGGAATACACCTATTTTTTTTTTTGGAATACACATGCGCCCTGCTTTCTTTGGGGCCTCGCTTAAGTGCCTTTAGCTTAGCCGACAAGCTCTCACCCTTTTGCGCCTTGAGCCTTTGACTACCTAGATTAACTTGGTATATGTTTGTGAAAATTTTTTCATTATGACAGCTTGGTATAAGTATGTGAAATTTTATGAATCCGATAAATCTGGAGATCTTTTTGCAACCAGAGGATCGTGGGGTCGTGTAGTTTTGTTTGAGACAGAAGACATGTCTGTTTATATCAATAATCTTTGTAGTAATTTGTTCATCTGATTTGTTTAAAATTATTTTTAAAATTTCTTATTGATTCCATTTGTAACATGTATGCCAGGCTAATAATAGAAGACATCTAGAGGCCATGGATTGTTCCACCTGTTCGACACCTTCAATTCCGTTTTTACCAGATATGATTTTACTTTTTAAAGGAATGAATGCAATTTATAATATAATGTAGATTGTATAGATCTTATCTTGATTTTTAGGGTCTTTTGTGAAGAACTACAGTGGCACTAACGATGCTTCGGCAGGCGATTGGAGCGGTGAAGAAGGATCAAACAAGCATTAGCATTGCTAAGTATGGCACCAGAGTTAGAAGTTGCCATAGTGAAAGCCACCAGTCATGATGATGAACCGACCAGTAAGAAGTAAATTCGGGGCAATCCTGCAGCTTACGACGCTAAGTGAGCGCCTGCGTTCATGCCATGTCGAAACTTTGAGCAAGATGCGTGATTGGTTTGTTATGTTAAAGTGTTTTGTTTTAATTCACTGGTTGTTGAATGACGGGGATATGGTTTCTAGCAGGAGATTATGTATGCTACTAGAAGAGGAAACGGGTTGCTTAACATGGCGGATTTTCGTGATAAGGCGCACTTTAATTCATGGGATCACTCTGCTTTTGTGAGGACTTACGGGTTTTATTTGGATTAAAGGCTGAAATATGTACCAAATTTTATATATAATACATTACTTGTTTCCTTTTGCAAATTAAATAACATGTTTTCCTCTTATTTCTTTGGGCTAAAACTTGTTTGATCTTATTAACCAAATAAAGGCTAAAATTGGTCAACGTCCATTGTTCACTCAAGATTAACTGTTTACCCAATAACCGAATTTGCAATAGAAATAGGGTGATGCTATACGTAGTTGGATTAAAGGCTGAAATTTGTACCAAATTTTATATAAAATACATTAGTTGTGTGTATTAAATTAACATTTTTTTGCCCCAGGTGAAGAGAAATACCAGATGACATGATTCTCGAAACACCATCTTTTGCACTCAGCGGCAACGCGCGGGTTCCTCACTAGTAACTTATTAAATGGAAATGCAAGGCATGTATTATCCTGCAACAAAGACGTACTTGATGTAGTAAAGTCTAAATGGGTGTATCCATCTTGTCAAGTTAAATGCTTATTTAATTCTTACATTTATTACATCAATTCCTTAAGATATTAAATAAAAACAGCGAAGTATTGTAACTTGGCAAAACCAAACAGCAAAGTTCTTTAAATTGTGGTTCAATTCAGCGAGGTTCATTACAGGTCTGCTAATTAAATTAGCGAACTTCAGTAGTTGGCTGTTAAAAACAGCGAGGTTCACTCAATTGTCAGAAAAGTGAAACCTACAACAGCTTTTGGCAGAAATCTTGAGGAAGCTCGCTGAATCATTTGGCAATGTACCTAAAATCGCTTATTTTCTTGGTTGCCACCTAAAAGTAATCTTTGGGGGCTCAAAACCCCTACTTCTGCAAAAAACTCTAATATACTGATGTATAAATAGGTAACATTTGGGCCACTGTCATAAAAGGCAGACAACAAACCAGTTTGCCAAGTCACAAAATACATCAAAGTTTCAATAAAATCTCTACAAAAACATTTACAACAACGGAGAAAGAAGGAGAATTGGCTTCTTCAAGTTCACAAATAGTGACTCCTAGCTTATATATTCCTCGCTATATCTGCCAACAACGTGTAAGTACATACAATTGCAACCATAATCTCGATGAACACAATGAATCCAATAAGCACCCACACTAGTCCAAATTTCTTGTAAGTGCCCCCAAGTAACACAAGGATGGCAATATGATTGATGCTGTGACACTTAAAAATGGCCCCACAAGTGACAGCAAATAGCCAAAGAAAGGGAGTACTATTGTGCTTATTACGATTGATGTTCTGATCAAGAGGCTAAACTTTCTAGTCTTGTAAAACGATAAAAATCTTTCTTCAATAGTGTGGATAATTGGTGTCATCATCAGGGGCGGTTCTTAGAAGGCCACTGGCAGGGCCACGGCCCGGGCAAGTTTTTCGGCCGTAGTGCTAATTTTCCGCATTTCGATCGAAATTTTTTATATATACTATGTTTGGCCCGGGCTTGCCCAGGCTTTTTTTTAGTGCCCGTGTCAATTCGGCCCTGGCACGTTCAACGGGCAAGATCTGCCAGTGGTCATCATCAATGTATATTTAGCTATTGGGTTCACGAGGGTAGTGCATACAGCCACTATTGAGCGTATTTTGTAGGTAGGAAGGTTTAAGGTAACCTGTGACTCTACCTCTGAACCAACAACTACCATCCACGAGTAAGTAATTGTGCAGAAGACAAAACAAACTAGCAGCACCTTCATTTTAGAACGCATAAAAGAAAGCTATAGTTATAGCAAGTTAAGAATCTTGAACTTTATGAACTAACATGATATTTTATCTCAAACCATATATAAACCATGATAAACGGATCTTTAGTAGTCTAATACAAATGTATAAGACCTCCTCGATTATTATATTCAAAACATTATTTCATGACTGATATAATACAAATCTTTTTAAATAGGGAGCGCGGAAGGGGGAGGGGGAGTTTTAAAGAAAAAAATATGGGGGCTGGACTCAATACATATCAAATTTTCAGAAACTTTCTGTACAATTTACACTTCAAAGCGAAAAGAACAAAGGGGTCGAGGCCTCGCTAGGGCCAAGTAAGTTCATCCCTTGACTATAATCATACTTGACACATTAACTCTAAAAATGAATAACTTTGCTTTGAACCTATTGCACCTCTTATACAAACATACGGTAACTTTAGATCATACCGCAACATAATGCAAGAAACATTGATCAATGAATAGGGTGAAAGTTATTTATTAATATTCTAACCTAAATTTTTTGTATGCCTATATGATTGAAAAAAAAAATTGAAAGGAGGGAAATTGTTAGAGAAATTTGTTTGTATCAAATTTGATAAAATGTATTATGTTTTTTCAATACATCTTACATACATATATATAGGGTATAATGCCCTCTTTGATTCTAGCTGATGAATAAAATGATACTTGATGTGTATATGTTTACTCTTGCCATGATAGACGGGATCTAGGATCTTTCGCTAAACAAATTGTGGATTTATTATCACAATATTTGACTATTAGATGATTAACCTAGATATGGATTGGAGCTCATCGATAATCCTTTTTAATCAAAGGGCTTGAAAACCTGCCATGGACAAAGCCATGTACTCGTCTTTGGTTGAAGACAAGGAAACAACTTTTCATTTCTTAGATTACTAGGATATGGCTCTTGACCCTAAACGAAATGTATAACGCGATGGCCTTTTATTATCATCAAGATTTCCAGCATAATCACAATCGCTAATATATTTTACTATTTGTTTCTCTGCTTCCCAATGGGGTTTCTTTGGTAATTGAAAACATGATGTCAGGAAGAGTGTTTGTTATGTATATAAATATAAGACTCCCTACTAAGCTCTGATAGATATTGGGGTTTACATCTTCGAAATCATCCTCAGACAACCTTAAACCATATTCCATATGTGTAGCAATCCTTCATTCGAAATCGACCAAGTAGATCTTTAGCATATTTGTATTGTGATATTTTAATATTTCTTTGATCATAGGTAACTTCCACACCCAAAATAGTTCAATTTTCCAATGTCCCCCATTTCAGCTTCCTTTTACTTTGATTCTTTAAAGGTAGCTATTTATCAAGAGAATTGCGTTCAATGATAAGGTCATCCGCATATAGGCACACAAATAGTCTCATATTCCCAGTTTGTTTCATGAATAATGTATGTTTGAAAGCTCACTTTTAAAAGCTATGATTGTAAAGCAATAGTCTATATTATTGTACCAATCTCTCGGTGCTTGTTTCAACTCATATAGTGCCTTTTTAAAAATACATACCGTTATTGTCCTTTATAATTGCATATATAAAACAAAACATTAATAAGTTAAAGCATGATAAACATTCATGAAACCTGTTTGCATTTTCAACCAATTATCAAACAAAGATAAAAGGTCGGCACATGATCAAACAAACCTAGAAAGATCAAAACATGACATATCATCCCCATGCAAGAATAGCCTTACTGTTCTTTGTATTTCATGATTTATCCAGACCTACCTTCTTTTCTTTACTGTCGTTAATAATACTTCCGGTCGGGTCTCTCAACTTGCAAGCTATTTCGTCGTTCAGTACCAGCTGATTTCCAAGGTACTCCAAGGCTTTTGTACGATCAGTAGACTCAGGGATGTCAACAATTGGAGAGAGGGTTTTCATGTATTTTTTATGTCTTTGATTACAAGAGTTGTCACCATTCCGCATAAGCTTCTTATAGTTCCTTCTTCGAGGGTTTCTTTTTCGAAATTCTTCTTAAGAATGTTTTGTACTTCTTCGTTGCTTCCATTATGTTTGTTAGTTGAAGAAGACATGTTTTGGCGGTATGTATTTTCTGAGAAAAATACTTGGGTGGCTTATTGGTAGAAAAAATAGAAATATATGTTCATCTACCGCATTTAAAGGTATTAAACGCGGTGAGTTAATGTTATTTGAATGGTAGGTATAATCTATCAGGTTTTCTTTTAAAAATATGTAAACATGCATTACTTCTAATAGTGTTATCATATATCCTATATCTTTTGTGTAAGCTATTATTGACTTTCTCATATGATGGCATCATCTTCATCATCGCCACCAGCAGACGACAATGTGAAGGGTGAATTAATTAGGCAGGTTCTTCTACAATACAACAGGGATGTATTATGTAGTGATGTGTTAAAGCAGAGTTATACACGTTTATCGAAGTGTATTGACAAAAAAGACAAGGTAACTACGAAACTAATGTCCTTGCCAGCATCTGCAATTCGTGATCTCGTCATGGTTTTTACCCTTGACGAGAAAAAGAAAGATCTGGAGAAGTTCGAAAAAATTGCGGTCATTTTAGATTACCTAAAGTGTTCTATTGAATTGAAGTTGCAAATTTTAGAATCCTATTAAGTTTGTTAAATGTTATTGCTTTGTGTATGCTTTACCGGTTATGTATTAGTTCTTTATGTACTTACGTACTGTTGTAAATAACTATTCGTTTTGTGTTTGTGGTGGTTTAATCTTTCTATTTAAAGTTAGTAATCGTTTAGTCATAACACAATGGATGTACTAGTCATAGTATTCATAATTTTTTACTTGTAGTTTGGTCATTAAATAACTTATTGAATTTGTTAGTTTTTGTAAATAAAATAGTATTTATATATTGTGTAGTTAAGGAGAATTAGAAATTTCCCACGTTGTAATATGTGTAGTTAAGGAATAGTTCTTAATGGAATGGTTTTTGTGGAATATTGTCATTGTGTATTTTGTGTATCATTGTGTTATTTGTCTTCTGTTTTTTATATATTTGATTTTTTTTTTTGTAGTTGTCTATTTTTATATATAACATTGTGTAATTAACTTCCTACTTTTTTTTTGTTGTGGTTCTTTTTCTTTTTCAATAAGGCAATTTTTATAAAAAAACAATAGTTTTTAGAAAAGACAAAGTAATATATAAAACACAATGCCACAAACAAACTAAGAGGTAATTATTTTCACAATGACAATAACACAATGTTAGAAATATAACACAATCATTTATAAAAAAAAAATCATTAAAAAATATACCCGTGTATGTGTATATGTTTACCTCAAAATTAGAAACGGTTTCTAATATATATAGTTATCTACTTTTATTTACCCCCTATCGCCTATAGTATGTAAAAACCAGTTACTACCTAGTACCCATAGTTTTAGGACTTTTTACTCACGTGTGTTAACTATTAGTTCAGGTAGTTTTATGTAGTTTTTCATTTTTCAAAGGAATCACTTTGCATATATGTTTTTCTCCTCTCTGTGTTGACGAAAGTATTTCTACTTCAAGCATAATCGTAAGTGAATATGAAGGATCTTCCTTCTCGGTTAATATTGATGAGGATTATTCCAAGACTTCCGGCAAAGGCTGTTACACGGTGCAAGGCTGTGTGTAAAAGATTGATTAGCCTATCTTTCAACGCCTGAGTTTGCTAAGAATAATTGTCATTTCTTGCGAATATTAGATGACCAGAAAATAATTGCTCTTGACAAATCATCATGTGCGATTCATTAGTGGATGGTGAATATCCTAGATGTGTTTCAGGCATTAATGTTCACATTCCCTTCGACGCTCATCCATGTAATGTGATATTTCTTGCAAGTTTGGATGGGATAGTATGTGTTTGCCTATCTAATACTGGTGCATTGGTTGTTTGGAATCCAATGACTCGTGTGTTCAAGATGCTCAGGGCTTTTACAATATGGATGATGATAGTCTTGGGTTTTGTGTTCACTCTTCTGGTGATTACAATAGTGTGCACATTAAACACACTCATTTCAGGTTGACTGTTAACATTTAATCATTTAGTGAAGGTTCATGGTCAACTCCAAGGTTCTTAATTTACAATCCATATTATATTGGTATCTATAGTTGGTCCGTTGGGACGTCTTGTGCAAATTGTTTGTATTTTTATTGACCAAATTCTGGTGTATGGGTAACACAGCGGTACTTCGTTTGGATGTTGATTCGAAGGTAATTAAAAATGTAGGATTCCCAATACACTGAATGTGGAATCTATAGGTCAGTTGGTGACTATACGAGATGAACTTCATATGTTGGTTAGTATTGGAATGCGTAGTGTAGATGTTCAATTGTGGCGTCTGCAAAACGAAACTTGGTCGAAAGTGGTGTCTTTTGTACCCCGTGCGTTTATGCCATTGATTATACTGTGCACTATATTGATGGAACTAACAAGTTAATTATAGTACATAAATGGGGTGAGGTTGCTGAGATAAACGTAAGGGCAAAGAAAATGCAAGGTTTTTTTTCCTATCATCTTTACGCAAGGCATCATAGGTGCAACTGTGCAAGTGTGCAACCTATATCGAAACTATAGTTTCACCACATGTTTAGTTATTGTTTTGTATTTAGTGTTTATTGTAATCTTTGTGTTATATACATACTATTATGCTTGTGGTTGGTGTATTTTTGTATATGGATATTCAATGTTTAGCAATTAATATGGTACTTTAATTGGTCTGTTATGTTTAGAATATGTTTGTTAGTTAGTGTTGATTGTATAAACTTAGTAGAGTAAACAAAATAATTTTTATGATTTATTCAGTTATAAAATGTTGTGTAATAGTTGATTAAACAAAAAAAATGATTTATTCAATTTATGAAATGTTGTGTATTTTTTTTACGCCAATAAATATAATCTATGTTTGACTGTCATTGATTGTTTTTTTTATTTTTAATACTTTCGTAAACATGTAACATTGATAGATTTCATTTATCTTTATTTAATGGTGTTAGCAATTCCTACGTTAATCAATTTACAAATAATTAATTGAATATTTTAAATTGTGCGAACTAGATGTGAGATTTTAAGTTTGTATATATGGCAATTCAAGAAAAATTGTGGTTACTAATCAAAAGTCATCATTATCTTAAATACAGACGTCTTATAAGACCGTGGGGTATGGTGGGGCAGGGGTTGGGCTTGGGTTAGGGCATTAGTTGACACGTGGCTTGAGGGGGGGGGGGGCAGACATGGGCTAACCCACATTCAACACGGTATGGTGGGACGGGGGTTTGGGGCGTGGGTTTGGGGCGTGGGTTTGGTGGGCTTCGCTGGGTTGACCCGCTGGGCTTTTGAATATTATTTAAAACAAATTTATTTTTTTTAATATTTTTAAATAAAGAAAATTACAAAAAAAAATTCCTAACTTTTATATTTGTTTTTTATCTCTTCTCTCATCGCCAAGACTAGTTGTAACTCGTCACCCTCTAGGTGATCAATGGGCTGGGATAAAAATTTCAAATCATCCCGTTTTTGTTTCTGGACATCTCTAGCGGCATCTCTAGCTTCTTTGCTCCTTCGTATTTCGGCCCTTTGTTGTTGGAATACGTTGAATGTATCCAACTTGCATGAAATGTCATCCAACTGCTCGCTGTATATTCCCCTACGCGAGCCCGAACTCCCAGCTGAAGGCGATGCCATACCAGATCTTGATTTTTGAGCACGCCTTCTTGCGATTGGGTGGGTGGGCTAGGATTATTTTCTTGGAATGCATACGGGTTGTTCGGGTCATAAGGACGGTTATAAGGATGCATTTTTTCGTTCTGTAGAAGGAGAATTGAAGATGATTATAGAAGATGTGGTTGAATGTGGTAAAAAATGGAAGAAAAATGTGAGTTTTATAATGAAAAATTAATTTTTTTTAACATAGCCGTTGGCCAACGGCTAGCCCAACAGCTATTTTGTTTTGGCCATACACAGCCCGCCATATCAGCTCGCTTCCCTCGCCCCACGCCCGGATTGAAACCCAAGCCTCAAGGGCCACACCCAACCCAAGCCCACCCGGGGTGATGCCTTGGGCGTTTTCCCCCAACCGACGCCCCAACCCAAGCCCCATACCCCATAGCCTAAACTAGGGGTGAGCAAAAGGAAAAACCCGTCCCTACCCAACTATTACCCGACCCGATCCGAGAACCGATCTAACATAAAATCTAGAACCGATTCACTACCCTAAATATAGGGTCGGTTCCGGTCCATAGGTCAAAGTCGGGTTTCACCATGAAAAGAACCGAGAACCGACCCGACCCGACCCGATTTTATATGAAAAATTGGAACCGATCTAAATACCTAGATACTTGGGTTCGGGTCAGGTTGGGTAATTTTCGGTTCGGTTCTCGGTTATTTTCGGTCCGGACCTAAACTTGCTCACCCGTAACCTAAATCAATCTCAGCGGATGGGTTCATATTAGGTGACGGATTAGGTTCGAGTCTTGTTTTTCACATACAAACACCCC
Organism: Helianthus annuus; assembly: GCF_002127325.2. Taxonomy (NCBI): domain Eukaryota; kingdom Viridiplantae; phylum Streptophyta; class Magnoliopsida; order Asterales; family Asteraceae; genus Helianthus; species Helianthus annuus. Next base: position 26,990,655 of record NC_035447.2, read on the forward strand.
ACTTCTTTTAATTTACTAAAAACTTTTCATATTTCTTCGCAACCAGATCAACAAGATCAGTCTACAAATTAGTAAGGGTTTGTAGTTCTCACTTGAGGAAGCAAATCACCATTCGAAAACGATGATCGGGGCAGGGAAGATGAAGCAATACACAAATGTTCTCGATAAACCCCTTAGTAAAGGCAGACAAGAGGTAAGATTTCATCGATCCACCCAATTTCATCAAGATCCCACTATTCAATTTCCCAAATTAAAAAAGATCCATATTCATTTCGACCCAAAATTCCAACTTTGAATCCAATTCTATCACCGTTAATTGCTAAATTGATTAGGGTTTTGAGAATGGTTCTGTTTTTCTATTTCTTGTTTGAAAGATTTGATTTTTATTGCAAAGATTTAGGCATTGTGTTTGATCTTTGATTTGCAGGTGAGTTTAAGTGGATTTGCTTACTTGTTTTCAGAGCTTGTTCAGTATAATCAGACTCAGGTTGACAACATTGGGGAGCTAGAAAGGAGGTAACAACTTGTTGTTTTTGTTAAAAAAAAAAAAAAAAAACTTTATAAATTCAATAAAAATTGGATTTTTGATGTGCTACTTTAAGAAAATGATATATAAGAGTAGAGTTACACATGGGTTTTTATTATTTTGAAAAGAAGGGGGGGGGGGGGGGGTTGTATGTATTGAGAAAATTTAGATGAGTAGATTCACTGAACATTAGATGTTGGTGGTCGATTGATAACGGGTATCGTTAAGGTTGTTGATGTCTTATAAAATGACCCGTGGAATCTTTGATATGAACTAATGAGTGTTCAATGCGTAATACTGGAATTCATATCTAATACGTACTTTCATGGATGCTATAAAATTATGTTTGATGATCAGATTGGAGGACGCGGGCTATGCCGTTGGAGTACGAGTTTTGGAACTGCTGTGCCACAGGGAAAAGGTAGTGTCTTGCAGTTGGTGTATAGTTGAATTTTGACATGACCTAATAGTCGAATGCTCGCTTTATCGTTGAATAGCCGAAATAAATCAGACCGAATATTTCTATATGCATATTCATGCTTACTGTCAGGTTTCGCTAAGAGATAAATGTTTTTTTTTTTTTTTTTTTTTTTTTTTGCATTTCTTGTGCCTTGATATGAACAAAAGGAGGTTATATTAGTTAAGAATCATCTAGAAATTGAAGTAGAAAAAAAGTTACTTTTAAAAAAAAAAGAAATGTGTTTAAGTTGTTATTTGTTAGTCATGGTACTAAAAAGTTCAATTTTTCTGCTATAAAAAGTTTTTTTTTTCTGTTGTATCCTTTTTTTTTCTATGGATTCTCAATATAAAATGAACCGTACTGCTTTGTTTTCATGTATTAATGACCCTGGATGTTAACAATTACTGAACCAAGTAAATATTGTCTTAAATTGATTGTTTCCTGCTATAATTTACAGCATGTATGGTTAGTGATCCAAACATTTATATGTATATTCATGCTATATTATGCATATATAATTCTATAGAGGTGGAAACAGACTTTTTGGGTTGTGTAATGGGTCAAAATGGGTAATATGGGTTGAAACTGTTCATGATGGGTTGGCCCGAAACACTTTTGTCCAAACAAATTATATGTATATTTTTATGAAAAGTTAAATGTGTCAAATAAGGTTATAAAGTTAGATTAATTGTAATACTAATCTGTTTTTTTTTTTTTTTTTTTTTTTTTGGTAGAAAATGTAGGAGGTTTAATGCATTAAAAGAGTAAAATGACATTTCCGTCCCTAAGGTTTGGCCACTTTTGCGACTTTCATTCAAAGGTTTGTTTTTCTGCATCTAGGTCCTCGTGGTTTCAAAATCTTGCCATTTTCGTTCCTAAGGTTTGGCAATTTATTGCGACATTCGTCCCTCGAGGTTTGGCCCTCAGGGATGAAAATGACAAGATTTTGAAACCACGAGGACTCAGATGCGGAAAAACAAACCTTTAGATGAAAGTCGCAAAAATAGCCAAACCACTGGGACGAAAATGACAATTTACTGGCATTAAAATTACACTAGCTTGGACGACTTTCAACCTGTTTTCATCTAAGCTAACTTTTTAGACGTTACCTGTTAGAGATAAAACTTAACCAAACTGACCCATTTACAAGTTAACGGGTCGAAATAGCCACGTCTACAATTCTCCATGATCAATCATCAAACTACACTCAAGTGTTGTTTGTTTGTTTATTGTTACCTGATACCAATATTTTTTTGTTAATTTGTTATGCTAGGGTAACAGAAGGGAGACACGTTTGTTGGGCATTTTGTCCTTCGTACATAGCACCGTATGGAAGGTGCTTTTTGGAAAGGTTTGTTACTATAGTAATCCTGAAGTTGGTATTTTAAATAGTTGTAAACTTTGACTTTTATTTCTCTCCTTAAGTGATATAAAGATATTAGTGACATTTGACTTTCACTGGATTTGCTTTTCAAGTTTGACCATGTTACTACAATAACGTAATAGGTAGCCGACTCACTTGAGAAAGGTACAGAACATGAAGATGAATATATGATTAGTGAAAAGGAGCTTCTCGTCAACAGGTACCCATGGTTTATATCATAGCTTGTTAATAGCGCTCATAGCGTAGCGAAGCGGTCATTCATCGCTATCTGATTTTGGCGCCTCCATAGCAAGTAAATAGCGGGATTTCAGGTTGTTTTTGGTTTTAATATAAATTTCGATAAAATATACTTATACAACAGCTGGATTTTACGTTTTTTGTTAAATATACGTATAGAAACACCGTATTTGAATATAATATACATATAAAATATTTATAAAATTTTCTTCTAGTGTATCGCTAAACATAAAATAGCGTCCGCTATTTCATCGATATCGTTACGTAGGGTATAGGTTGCTTGTTGCTATTGTCCGCTATTCGCTATTAACAACTATGGTTTATTTTATAAGCTTCTTTTATCGGATTTTATGATATGTGATCTTCACTAATTGCATACGCGAATGTCTTCTTTTTTCAAACACAGATTTATTTCAGTGCCGAAAGACATGGGGTCGTTCAACTGTGGTGCTTTTGTTGCTGGGATAGTAAGGGTATGCGTTTAACAGTTTAACTTTATGCGACTATATTTACACAACTGTTATATAAAGTTTTGACTTGCGAAGTTTCTTTTTGTAGGGTGTTTTAGACAATGCAGGATTCCCGGCTGTCGTGACTGCTCATTTTGTTCCGGTGGACGGTCAACAACGACCTCGAACAACTATTTTGATAAAGTTTGCTGAGGAGGTAAGATACGATATCATTTGCATTGTCGAACAACTATTTTGATATATGTTGGTGTTTTAGTTGTAGTGTTAAATATGATTTGTAAACAATTTAGAAGTGTTTTTGAAAATAAGGGTGCCTTCTGTACGTGAGTCGTGCACCTTTACCGATTGTCTCGGCTTTAGAACCGTTTTTGTGCCTTGCGTACGTGAGCCAGAGCCCCTTTTATAAAACCGAGGTTTAAAGCTTTGGGGCAGTTTCATACATACCCTTAAAACTGAATATCATATATATCCAACCAAAAAATAAGAGTTAACTGGCATTTTCGGTCCCAGTGGTTTGGTGGAAAATGCTACTTCAGTCCAAAAAAAAAAATTTGCGCCAGTCCGTCCTCAACATTTTTGAAACGTGCCACTTCAGTCCAAAAAGATAACGCGCCGTTAAAAATGTTGAGGACGGAACTGACGCAAGGCGTTATCTTTTTTGACTAAAGTGGCACGTTTCAAAAATGTTGAGGACGGAACCGGCGCAAATTTGTTTTTTGGACTGAAGCGACATTTTCCACCAAACCACAGGGACGAAAATGACAGCTAACTCAAAAAATAATATCAGATATACCCATTTAAAATACTTAAATTTTATATTCACCCGAATCGTTTAAACTTGGCCGTTTTAAGCTTCTTCTTTGGACTCCAAACTCTCTTATCCTGATGCGAGTTTTAACGTTGGGGCATAAGTTTCATAAATGTGAAAATGGGTATATTTGATATTATATTTTTTTATCGGGTAAGTATGATTTAGGAGTTATTATGCTCTAAGAGTAGACTTTATTTAGGCCATTGTTCATTGGTTTGACCGGTTTTCTTTCAAGCTAAATTATTTTGTTTTACCCTTTTGACCTGTTAGAGATAACATAATACCCGTTCATAAGTAAACGGATTGAAATTGTTTTCCTGCCTTTTGATGCAAGGTACTTCGAAGAGAAGCAAGGTTGGGATGATTTGTTGTTATGTGTTTGTTGGCGGGCTTTGCAATACTTATATACTTTAAAGAATCAAATTGTAACAAAGTTTATCTATCTACTATTTGTAGCACCAAGAGTTACTACTCTTTTTAACATTCATCTTAGCAATTGAATGACTTTTAAATTCTCAGGGAAGGGGAATTGTTTTAGTACTTCTGGAGTTATTTTTATGGATAGAAAGAGAAAGAGTAAAATACAATAGTGCTTATCATGCGTTGCGTACGCGAGCAGGAGATTAAGACGCGTGTCATTCCTTATTTTTTTTTATAATGTGCATGATTATGTATATTACATGCGTAATTTTGAGTTTAACATGCGTAATTTTCATGTTTGGTGGCATACAAATTATGATTTTTTATAACGTGCGTAATTATGCATGATAACGTGCATAACTAGGGTTTAACCCTACTCATGCGTAATTATGCAATAACGTGCGTAATTATGTCAAGTTAATTACTAATTTACTACTATTGTGTCATTACATTCAATTGAAGGCATAGGGTAGGTCAATTGTGTATGCAACACATGATAACCAATATTGTACATTAACCGGTCTCAATTAAAGAAGTGTTTAAAATCGTTTTTGAGAATGCTAATGGCCAACTTAATTTGAGGTGATGGAAAAAAATGAATTTTCAATCTAAATGGAGAACGTGGATTTATGGAATTATTTATTCCGTCTGCTCTTCTGTGCTTGTAAACGGATCTCCGAACTTTTGATTTTAGTTGTTCGCGACAAGCCATTTTTTAACCTAACAACCCCAGGTAAAAAAACCATTTTCGTTAACAAAAATATGAACGAAACACCACGGCCATATTTAATCAAGAAGCTTCAGTCTCACTAATCACAAAAACTTGAATGAGACTCTGTGCAGCCAGGGGCGGTGTTATGGACTAATACCATTGCAAGGTATGGGACTTGTCCCACATCGGTTGTATGGGCAACTGATGTGGGATTTATATACCAAATGGGCTCTCTCACCCACCAGACTAGTCTTTTGGGTTGTTATCTCTTGTTTGGTATGTAACATTGGTATCAGAGCCAGAACTCGGAGTGGTGGCCCACAGAGTGGTGGTCTGGAGAGAGCCAGCCGTGACCAACGTGGCCGTGACCAACGAGGCTCGGAGTGGTGGCCCATGGAGTGGTGGCCTGGAAAGAGCCAGCCGTGACCAACATGGCCGTGACCAACGAGGACGTTGGCCCTTAAGGAGGGTCGATTGTTATGGACTAATACCATTGCAAGGTATGAGACTTGTCCCACATCGGTTGTATGGGCAACTGATGTGGGATTTATATACCAAATGGGTTCTCTCACCCACCAGACTAGTCTTTTGGGTTGTGTTCTCCTGTTTGGTATGTAACAGGCGGACCCACCACCAAGCCAAGGTGGGCGGGCGCACCCCCGAGAAAAAAAATTTTTAGTGTAATTTTCCGAAGAAAATCCCGTCCGCACCCCGTGGAATTTTTCGTCCGCACCCCTTGGAATTTTTCATCCGCACCCCTTGGGTAAAAAAATATTATGGATTTATATTATAATTTTTTTTAGTAAAGTCTGATTTTAAAAAAAAAAAACTACCTATATTAATACATTATACTACTTAAACCCAAACCAAAGCTTAACCCATTAGTCCATATCCATTATCCAATACCCAACAATAAACAAAAAGCCCAATAGTCCATTAGTCAATTACCCAATACCCAACAATAAACATTAACAATTAGCCCAAAAACCCCTTCAATATCCTCCCGCCCTTCTGTTTCTGTTCCACGACATCCTGCCCAGCGACTTCATCACCAAGCCAGCAGCAACAGCAGCCAGCGACAATCAAAATTCCAGCCAGAAACTGACTGGAATCCGGCCAGGCAGCAGCAACACAGCAGCGACATCATCAAGGTTAGTTTTTTGGGTTTTTTTAATGATTTTACTTGATGATATACTGCCATAGATGATTTTTATGATGATTTTACGTGATGATTTACTGCCTTAGTGCCTTAGATGATTTTTTTGATGATTATGTTTTTTAGATGATTTTTAGGGGTGATTAAACAATTCTAGGGCTTGATGATTATGTTATTTAGATGATTTTTAGGGGTGATTTTAAGTGATAGTTGTGTATGTTATATAGAGAAAGACTTGCTTAAGAAAGTAGATGATATTTTGGATAGATTTCAAAAAATGAAAACCCGTAGGGCGACGTTTTAATTATGTTTGTACAAAGTTTGACGTGTTTGCCAAATATATAAATTTAGTTTGATGTTCTTTTGACCCGACCCGACCCGACCCGACCCGACCCGACCCGATACAACCGATTTTTTTACTTATGTACCTAGGGGCCTAAAATTTTTAAAAATCTTCCGCACCCCCATAGAAAAAATCCTGGGTCCGCCACTGTGTGCAGCATGCATCTATATGTTAAACGATGTTAATTATTTTTTTTACATGTGTAGCTTTGTAAAATGATTCAAGAGGCCATACTTATTTTTTTTACAGTATGCATCTATATGTTAAACGATGGGTAGGGGTGAGCAAAAAGAAAAACCCGACCCTACCCGACCATTACCCGACCCGACCTGAGAACCGATCAAACATAAAATACAGAACCTATTTACTACCCTAAATATAGGGTCAGTTCCGGTCCATAGGTCCAAGTCGGGTTTCACCATGAAAAGAACCGAGAACCGACCCAACCCGACCCTATTTTCTATGAAAAATTGGAACCGATCTAAATATCTAGGTACTTAGGTTCGGGTCGGGTTGGGTATATTTTCGGTTCGGTTCTCGGTTATTTTCGGTCCGGACCTAAACTTGCTCACCCCTAACGATGGGGACTCACCCAAACGAGGTCATCCAGTCATTTGGTAACCATTTCAAGTAACAACACACTGCGTCGTTTACAACAAGCCAAACGATACCACCATACCCACAAACAACAATTCGCTAAGGCGCGAATCATTTTTCAGGTGATAAACCATTTCTCTAATTAGTGTCCCCAGTTAATTTATTTGTTATTCAAATAGTTGTTTTTAATTAACTATTAAAACAAAGGGCTGGATTCAGATTCCTAGTTTTCGGGAAATTTTAACAAACGAATCAATTAACGTAATTGATCTATCATAAAACTGATTTGGTAAATAGCAAGTTATAGGTTTGTGTACTCGTTGACGACGATGTGTTTTGATTTGCTTGCTTATAAGGTACAGATTCCAGTTCTTGATATCATAGTATTTTATTCATATCCGTTACTTTGTAGTACGAATGTTTTCGTTAGATGTTTTGGTTCGTACTATTATATGATTAGTATTTATTGTAGCATGCAACAGACCTTAGATCTTGTGCTCGTTGTTGCATATTCCCCTTTAGACTTATGTCAAGATACATTTATTTTTTATATGACGTTGTACTATGTCACCCGAGCAATTATAAGTTAAGACTTGTCGTTTGGGCGTCAACAACATGACACTCATCGTGACATTGCGAAAATAAAGTTCATGATGTCTCTAACTTGTATTGGATTAGTACCTTGGCCACTTAGACGCAGATAGATCGATCTTAGTTTTGACTCCTGACTCCTGTTTGAGATGGAATAATGTGTCATGTGTGTACGCCTACCCCACATATACCAACCTGCTTATACATCGTTTAGTGCTTAATCCAACAAAAATATGATACTACACGATACAAAACGTAATTATATAATGCGACACATAATGATACAATACAATATGTATAAAGAGATTAAAATTAATTTGAAAAAATATACGATACGATAAACTACAAAACATATAAAATAAATATTTAAAAAAATTAAACACCTGCATTTGCCAACTTTTGAACAATAAATTAATTTAGGTCGTATACGACTTGTATAGCTCTATACGGGTCGTATAAGACCAGTCGTCAGACATTGTCAGTCTGTAATTGTTTAAGGCTAACCTTATACGACTGTTAAAAAAAAGACAGTTAAATATTTAAATAAACACTTGGGTGTCCAAATAAATTAATCCCATAATAATTCTTCAAAGGCTACTTGACACATAAAATATTATCACCTAGTTTTCTTGAAGGGGTTGATAACAAAGCAACTAATTCGTTTTACTTCAAATATTATTCACTAGTCCATTTTTATACTTTTCATAAAAGTCATGATTTTAATGTGGTACTCTTAACTTTAATTAAAAAAAGTACTTTCCTCTCATAATATATATGCACCACTACTTGACATGGATAGCACTGTTAATTATTTTATTTTATTCTCTTTCATTCAACATGTGACAACAACTCCAAAATAAATATGGGCGTCGTTTGTTGGCATACGTATGTCCTTTTTCAAGTACGAATGTGTATTGAAGAGATCATGTTAAACACTACTAGACATCGATCCACCTCATACCTTGGAGTTTATAGGTTGTGTATCAATATTAAACTGCTATCTTTAACATTTTAACGTGGAAGTTTATGATGGTTATCTTAAATGTTTTGGAATATTTTTTGTAGGCACAAGACCATTATGACGGAGGAATACGAGCTAATTCATCTCCTTTACACCGACACTTATCCCACAATCCTCGTATCTTTTCTTTTTTTTATTAGTGACTGCATACGTTTTCTCTCTCCTCTCCCTATCACATAAATGACGGATGCTACAAAAGTCCATAATCAAAGACTTTGCAGTTTCTCTCTCTTCCCCTCCATATTCACAACATTAGTGCCTATGAGAGTCTATGAATTTTCATTGGAGATGGTTTAATAGAGTTAGTGCCCACATAATTCATTTCATAGGATTAAACTGAGTATTCTATTGGTAAAATATAATTTAAGATAGACAAATTGGATTTTACTAATTCAAACTATGAAATTTTCGACAATAATAATTTATACGGAGAACTCTTAGATAATTATATATATATTATTGGCCAAGGTCCATGAATAGTTCCTTTTTTTTAGTTTAGTGGTCTTTTTTAATTTGATATATATATATATATATATATATATATATATATATATATATATATATATATATATATATATATATATATATATATATAGGTAGAGGATCCTGTAAAAAGTGCTCAAAGTGTGAGAAGTGTAAGAAGTGTATTATAACACTATATATAATACTATATAACACCATATAAACACCGTATAACAATATATAACACCATATAATACCATATAACACTATGTAAAACTATATATCATTATATAACAAATATAACACTATAGGTTGTCTGATAGCATGTCTATTATAGATGTATAGTGTTATATTTGTTATATAATGATATATAGTGTTACATAGTGTTATATGGTATTATATGGTGTTACATATTGTTATACGATATTTATATGGTGTTATATAGTATTATATATAGTGTTATAATACACTTCTTACACTTCTCACACTTTGAGCACTTTTTACACTATCCTTACCCTATATATATATATATATATATATATATATATATATATATATAGGACAAAGATCCGTTAGGAACCACCCTTTATTGCGAGAACCGCGAGAACCAGTGTGAACACAAACAGTAATACCTAAAAAAATCTAAAAAACACCCAAAATTTTTTTTTTTATTTTTTTACTATTTTTTATATAAAAATCGCTACTTTTAGTATCCAAAAAAAAAAATTTTTTTTTTAATTCTTTTTTTTTTTTTAAATTTTTTTTTTGGCTACTAAAAGTAGCGATTTGAACATAAAAAATAGTAAAAAAATAAAAAAAAAATTTAGATTTTTTTTTTATTTTTTTAGGTTTTTTGGGGGGTTTAGTTTTTAGCATTTTAGCTTGCGGGGGGGGGGGGGGGGGTTTAGGTTTTTGGGGGGGGGTGGGGTGGGGGGGGAGTTAGGTTTTTTTTAGGTTTTTTGAGGGTTTTAGTTTTTAGCATTTAGCTTTGAGGGGGGGTTAGGTTTTTTTTTGGGGGGGGGGGGGGGGGGGTTAGGTTTTTTTTTTTGGGGGGGGGGGGGTTAGGTTTTTTTTGGGGGGTGGGGGGGTTTAGGTTTTTGGGGGGTGGGGGTTAGGTTTTTTTTAGGGTTTTTTAGCTATTTTAGCTTGTGTTCACATTGGTTCTCGCGGTTCTCGCAATAAAGGTGGTTCTCGCATGAACCTTACCCTATATATATATATATAGGATTAGGATCATGTGAGAAGCACTAGTCTAATTGAGAAACTTGAAAAGCATTCTGGACCACACATTTTCCCTAACATTTTCGTAATATACACATATGTATAGTTTAAAATTGACTATATACATATATGTATATTGTCAAATCTTGAATTATACACATATGTATATAGTCAATTTTAAACTATACATATATGTATATTACGAAAAGCTTAGAAAAATGTGTGGTCCAGAATGCTTCTTAAGTTTCTCAAATAGGGTGGACTTCTCTTAGGATCCCTACCCTATATATATATATATATATATATATATATATATATATATATATATATATATATATATATATATATATATATATATATATATATATATATAGGGAGCCGCTAAAATAGGAACCACCCCCAGTTGTAAGAACCGCGAGAACCACTCTCCACCAATCATATTCAGCCAACAAAAAGGGTATATTGGTCATTTACCCTAAATGTCAAATCCTACCATCTCTCTCTTCATTTATTGTGATTAGATCATATCTCTCTCCTCTCTCTCTATTTTAATCCCTTCTTTCTCATTTCTCTCTCTCAAAATTGAAATTATCTCTCATATTTCTCTGCAAATTCTTCATCTCTCCTCAAATAAACTCTCATCTTCATCTGATGATGAAGAATCTCAATGTTGGAGAAGAAAATCAACCACACCTCCTCCTCCACCACGAGCATCGAACCACCGCCTTTACCTCCGCCGCTACGCCCGATCCTCAACGGTGGTGGTGGGTCACCGACACCCACCTGATCACCTGTGATGGTGCCCCCTCGTTACGACGGCCCCACCTCGGTTCTCCGGCTACCCTTAAACACCACACCAAACAATCGATTTTCTCCGGCTCCCCACGTTTCTCTGGCGACGGTGGTGAAGGGTGCCGATGAGGATTGACGACGGTGGCATCTCCAGCAGCTTTCCGGGGGTATCTTTGGCCCCCCTTTCCTCTCCACCGCCACCCTTGCGACTGGTGTTTGGTTGTGGTGGCGTTGGGGTTGGTGGCGGAACCCTAGGCGGTGGTGGTGGTAGAGGTGGGGGTAGAAGTGGTAAGAATTTCAAGCCTTGAATTTGTGGTTTTTGAATTTGGTTCTTAGTGATTCTGGAATTTGGGTCTTTGTAATTCTGTGATACTGATGATTGGTGTTCAGGAATTTTTGGTCTTTTTGTGATTCTTGATGATTTGCCCAAAGGTTCGATTTGTTTCTGTTTTGATTGGGGTTCTTTGATTCAAAAAGTTGGGGTTTTTTTTTCGCTTAAAGTTTGGTGGGTTTTGATGATTTTGGTGGGTTTGTAAAAAATAGTGGTTGAAGTGGGTTTTGATATGTTGGGAGGTTTTGATTTGTGATCTTTGAATATGTGGGTTTCGATACGATCGACTGGTGGCGATGATGAAAAAAAACGTAGATTTTGATGACGATGGCGCGGCAAGGACGGCGGAGGGTAGGTTTTTGGACCTGCAACCCCACTTTTGCAGCCTCTTGATTATCGGATAATCTGAGCCAAACCCCGTTTTTTTCGATATACACTTTGTTTTAATGTTGTTAGTTCCCTCCCCCCCCCCTAGTCAATGATGATAACAATATATCTGAGACACCCCCCAGTTTGCGATTTCTGTGTGCGTTCGTTTTTGCGTAAAAAAGTTTTTGTAAAAAAAAACACTTAAACCGTAAACTTTTTAACGTAAACCGTAAACTTTTTAACGTAAAAACGTAAAAAGTTTTATGTAAAACGTAAAAAGTTTTACGTAAAACGTAAAACGTAAAAAGTTTTACGTAAAACGTAAAAAGTTTTACGTAAAACGTAAAAACTTTTACGTAAAACGTAAAAACTTTTACGTAAAACGTAAAACGTAAAAAGTTTAAAATTTTTAACGTAAAACGTAAAAAATGTACAAAAAGGGCGATGTTGTTGGTTTTTTATTCCCCCCCCCCCCCTAGTCGATGATGATAACAATATATCTGAGACACCTCCAGAGTTTGCGATTTCTGGATGCATTCGGTTTTTGCGTAAAAATGTTTTGTAAAAAAAAAAGTTATACCGTAAACTTTTTAACGTAAAATGTAAACTTTTTAACGTAAAAACGTTAAACGTAAAATGTAAAAAGTTTGACGTAAAACGTTAAAAGGTTTACGCAACAGTAAAAAGTTTTACGTAAATCGTAAAACGTAAAACGTAAAAAGTGTTACGTAAAACGTAAAAACGTAAAAAGTGTTACGTAAAACGTAAAAAGTAAAACATAAAACGCAAAAAGTTTACGCAAAACGTAAAACGTAAACAAATAAAACATAAAAAACCGGCGCGTAAAATGTAAAAACGTTAAAAATGTTGAGGTAAAAAACCGGCACGTAAATCATAAAAAAACGTTAACGTAAAAAACCGGCGCGTAAAACGTAACAAAACCGGCGCGTTAAAACGTAAACTTTTTTATCGTAAAACGTAAACTTTTTGACGTAAAACGTAAAAATATGGCGCGTTAAAACGTAAAAATTTTAACGTAAAACGTAAAAAAACGGCGCGTTAAAACGTAAAAAAATTAACGTAAAAAAACGGCGATTTTCTGTTGCGTTCGGTTTTGCGTAAAAACGTTTTTGTAAAAAAAAAATTAAACCGTAAACTTGTTAACGTAAACCGTAAACTTTTTATCGTAAAACGTAAAAACGCGAAGCGTAAAAAGTGTTACGTAAATTTTTTTCGTAAGTTTTACGTAAAACGTAAAACGTAAAAAGTTTTTCGTAAGTTTTACGTAAAGTTTTTCGTAAGTTTTTCATAAATTTTTTTCGTAAGTTTTACGTAAACTTTTTCGTAAGTTTTTCGTAAAACGTAAAAAGTTTTACGTAAAACGTAAAAAGTTTAACGTAAAACGTGAAAATTTTAACTTAAACGTAAAATTTTTTACGTAAAACGTAAAAAGTTTAAATTTTTAATGTAAAATGTAAAAAGTTTTACGTAAAACGTAACAAGTTTTACGTAAAACGTAAAACGTAAAAAGTTTTTCGTAAAACGTAAAAAGTTTAACGCAAAACGTAAAAAGTGTACAAAAAGGGGCACGTTAAAAAAAGTGAAAAAACGGCGCGTTTAAAACGGCGTGTAAAAAAACGACACATTAAAAAAATGGAGAAACGGCGCGTTTTTAAAAAACGACGCTTGAAAAAACGGTGCGTAAAAACGCGTAAAAAAAGGCGCGTTAAAAAACTTCGGAAAAACGGCGCGTTAAAAAACTTCAAAAAAACGGCGCATTAAAAAACTTCGGAAAAACGGCGCGTTAAAACGGCGTGTAAAAAGCGTGTAAAAAATTTGGCGCGTTAAAAAACGTGGAAAAAAACGGCGCGTAAAAAACGTGTAAAAAACCGCGCGTTAAAAAATCGCCGACTGAGAAAAACGACGACTAAAAAAACGGCGCGTTAAAACGGCGCGTAAAAACGGCGCGTGAAAAACGGCGTTAAAAAACGGCGCGTTAAAAAACGGCGTGTTAAAAAATCGGTGCGTTAAAAACGGCGCGTTAAAAACGCCGATTTGAGAACGGCGCGTTAAAAAACGGCGTTAGGCGCGTTAGAAAAACGGCGTGTTAAAAACGCCGACTGAGAACGGCGCGTTAAAAAACGGCGCGTTAGAAACAGCGCGTTAAAAAAACGCCGATTGAGAAAAACGACGCCTTAAAAAAACGGCGCGTAAAAACGGCGGGTAAAAAACGGCGCGTGAAAAACGGCGCGTAAAAAACGGCGCGTTAAAAACGGTGTTAAAAAACAGCGTTAAAACGGCGCGTTACGCTTGAAAAACGGCACGTAAAAAACGGCGCGTTAAAAAACGGCGTTAAAAACGGCGCGTCAAAAAAACGTAAAAAGTTTAACGTAAAACTTAAATTGTAAAAAGTATAAAAATCTTTAAAAAAAAATCTGAATTTAAAAATGTTTTTAATAAAGAAATTATGTTTAAAAAATAAAAGTAATAAAAAGTAATTAATGAATAGGACAAAAAATGTAATTTAAAATTAATATATATAAAAAGACAAAATAGAGTTATTTTACTTAAATACCCTTTTGTATTATAATATTAAAGACATAATAAGACAAAAAGCTTTTAATATTAACATTAACTACTTTTAATCACATCCATCTATCTAGTTGATCTAAGGGCCATAAAGTGGTTCTCATGGTTTTTATAACTAGAGGTGGTTTTCATTTTAGCGATCCCCTATATATATATAGTGGAGAGTTCAAATGAGAAAAACTTTATGTAAGAAGAAAAAAGAAGAAAAAAGAAGAAAATTTTAACCAATAAAAATGCTTCATTTTACTTCATTTAATATAAGTATTTAATGTTACTATAAGGGTAATATGGTAAACCTACAAAGATCATTAATTATTAGTATTCCTTTTTAATAGTTAACTACATTAAAAGTTGTAACTTATCTTCAAAATATATATTTTTTGAAAAAATAAAATAAAATAATTTAGAGTGTAGGATAAATTACAATGTGTAATATGATAAATTACGGGTTGTGTAGGATAAATTTCAACATGTGTAGGGTAAATTTCGAAAGGTGTAGGGTAACTTTTGATGTGTGTAGTCAAAAAAACATTAGTGTGAAGGATAATAGTTTTTATGACTAATTAATTAGTCAAAGATGATAATAAATGAGATAAATGAAAAACTATTTACTGCTTTACAATTATACCCTTTGTTCTTTTTCTTCTCAATTAAATTTTCTTCTCAAATGAACCTTCTCCTATATATATATATATATATATATATATCTACCTATTATACTAAATGAATTCTCTTAGGCCACATGGGCTATTCTTAGCCAATCATTTTGTTGATGTGGACACTCTCTTTTGGCTGATAATTCACAAAGAGCGCCAATCCTTTTCCTTCACGCGTACTATACAATCATTCCATTCTAAATATTAAACCCTAATTTCATTCCTTCATCTACGCTCCTTTTCAATCTGGTTCTCTATCTAAATCTCACAATTTTTCAAATCCATCTCTAATAGAACCCTAATTAGCGGTTCCTCTCCATTGATCGATCCTAGAACCCTAATTTGGTTGTGTGTATAAATTTGCAGGATTCATGGGAGCAATGATTTCTCTCTGGTTCTCTCTCTAGACGTCTCTTGCTGCTGGATCCCTTATTATGTTGATTTCTTGGGCTACAAAAGTTGCTGAAGCACCTAATACTGATATGGAGTTCTGGAAATCGATTGTACCTGGCCCATACCCACTTCAAAAATCCCTATATCTCAAGCATTTGAACTCTCATCCAGGTATGTTAATCATTGATCTAGGTGTAGAATTGTCGAATCGTTTCTGATTTTGTCGTTCAATCCAACCACGTAAAAGTGATTCGATTTTCAAATGGGTTGCGTGTCTAATTTACTAGGGTTTTTTTTTACCTGAGTTACACACAAATGGAAAACGAGAGCTGAGTCCTACAACAACTTTGGAGTCTTCAGAGTGGATGTTAATGAACAACATCATGTTTATGTATCGTGCCCTAATTTTGATTTTGTTATGATAGTTTTGTGTTTTAATTTGATGAAAGTGATATGTTTTGTGAGTGTCTATTCATATACATATAAATTATAATTGAAATCTGAAACAACCATTTTTGAGTGTCTATTCTAATTTTTGTGAATTTATTCTTATTTGATTTTCAGAGAGTAATTTGAAAGCTTCGGAAGTGGTTAGCAACAATTCAATCCAGTCATGGGTTAGTACTTTTATAACTTTAATTTGATTCTATACATGTTATTTTCAGTTTGTTGTTTGTATTTTGATGGATTGTATTTTGATTTTTAATCGACAATGGAACATGAGGCTTTTCACTGGTAGATGAAAATAGGTTAAAATGTTGAATGGGTCTAACTGAGTTGAACAAAAAAGATGAACGAGACTAACTAGGATGAAAAAGAAAGAATGGGGATATTTTTATTCAGATTTTTGTTTTTTTACATTGTGCTTAGAGAACAAAATGAGCTTTGATTGCAAAAATTTGGTTTCGAAATTGGTAGTTAGTGAGATATGACTGTTATACAAACTAATCAGATTTGCCAACGATTTACGAGTGCCGAGATTGAGAGGTAAGAAGATCTGAAACTCATTGGTGGAAAAGATTGTTTGGGTGTTGATGTAGTCGGCATTTGGGATCTCAAGGTGAGTTTATATTGTCTAACAATTATATTGTCTAACAATTATGATAATCTAAGAACAAGTGGCTGTAGGATTCTAAGAACGTTCTTCCACTACAAGGTGAGTTTATCTTACAATTATTTTCTTTTTTAGTTCTCTGACGAATTCGATTTTAAGATTAGAGTTTATTTTTTGTTCAGATTATGTTATTTGAGTTGATAAGATGACAAAGAACTTGAACACTACGACTTTCATGGGTGGTGATTTCCAGATTTAGGATGACAGTTCACTTTTTGGCTTTTGCCAATTGTCTCTCGAAGGACGGTTCTGTAAGATAGTAAATGAAGGTTTTTGGATTTCTATTGAACTTGAGGTAATAGTTGCGGTACCTTTTTTTCTTTCTAAATTATGCCTTTCTTACAGTTTTACACCTTGATGTTGCACAGGGAAGCAAGGTTTAGGCCGTTCTTGAATATCACAGGACTGTGCCCTATGTATAAAGATCAGTAAACAAAAGAATCGAGATAAATAAATGAAGATTAGATCCATAGTTTAGCTATGATTTTCTTATAACTGTTTTTTATGGTTCAGTCAAAGCATCTACAATACAAGAATTAAAAACGCCAGCCACGTCACTTCTTTATAAACCCGTGAGTTCCATAATAAATTTCCTTCATAGAATTTTGTTAATATCATTGGTAAATGCAGATGAAAGGCATGTATACAATCTGTTCATCGGCTTCAAGCTTCCTAAAGTTTCTAAAGGTAAGTCGCTTTTTATGCTTTATACGTTGTTAGGTCATTCGCAAAATGTTTTCTTACCAAATTCTTTTTCAATCATGTTGCGTGTATCTAATTTGTTTTCTATGTGCCTCATGGTTTATCCAATTTCTTTAAATTTGTTGCTTGCTGACAATTTTTTTGGATGAGTTCGATTTCTATTTTTGTTAACTTTTCTAGAAAGACCCATGTATGCTGAACCATATTGTAACATGGATGTGATTTACAAAACCCCAGGAGATCTTGAGTCAGTTATCACCTATTATGAAAGGTAATGACTGTTTTTTATCATCTTCCAGTAGGGTAACCATTATTGTGTTATTATTATGTTATGCGAATTGACTCTGTATGATTTTCTTGTGTTTATTTCTCTGGGTATAGATTACATGGAAAGGGTGGAATTGATTCAACTTTTAGTAAGGTTGTGAGTATTTTAAATAATGGTTGTGAGATTAGTTCTAAATGTATTAGTTCTATTTAGAAAGATAGTTGAAAAGAGTTGCTTGATACAAATGACACAAAGTAATTCTCACAATTCTAAACCTCAGTTCAGTTTAGATGTATAATAAAAAAGATCTAATTATTAAAAACTGATTGATAAAAAAAGATAAAATTATAATTGAATTTACGGATCGTTGGCATTTCATGAATGTAACACTGATGCATTTGCATGATGCAATTAAAATAATATAAATTTATAATAATATATAATAAAAATGAAAATTGAAAGATTATCGGCTTCCATATGTCCACCATTCTGTTTTTATAACTTTTAATTACATTCCAATTTAATAGGAAGTCAATTATTTAATTACATAATAAGAGAGAATGGTTGAACTTGTGTCATGCATTATACTATTTGAGATACTACTAAGACTGTCGGCAAAGACCCTAGGTCGATGTATGTTAGTTTCCAATCATGTATACCATCCTAATTTATGCATCCCATCTTCCAGATTTCTGCGTGGCAGGCATGTTATTTAGTTAATGGTCAAGGATTCCTATTTAATTTTCACTTTTGAAAGGTAGTAAGACTTCATAAATTTTCCCACTATCATTCATGGGTCACGGGTTGCTCTGGGTTGTTCTTTGCTAGATGAGTCAAATAATTTATATAAATGTTGGTTTAGAATCAAAACGAGTCAAATGGTGTTTTGGATCAAACGGGTCAAATGGTTTTATTTTACAAAATACTTAAAAATGTTGTTGTGGTAAGTGTTTTCTATAACAACATTTTAAGTATTTCACTTATAAGAGCTTTTTATTCATTTTTTTCATATTAGACCTTTTTTGGGTCAATGTCGACAAGAGGTATCTGCATAGTCAAAACAGTGTAGACCAGATCAGTGGAGGGATATGCAATGCCATTATGGGGGGATGATCATTTTTGTGATAAAGTGGTTAGTGAGATTTTAATTAAAAGTGCTAAGTGCAAACCATAATAATTAAATAAATGAAACCATTATGATGATAGAGGTTTCAAAACTTTATGAGTTCTTTTTTGATGGCTTACTTGCAATTTGTCATATTCGTTATTTGCAGTGGGGCAAGTTCTTCTTGGAGGAGTTCCAAGCTTATTTGATACTAGATTGAAATGTGGGATAGGCTCTCAACAATCTTAACTGTGATAAAAAAGGGTACTATGGTGATTAAGAAAAATCCAAAGGAAAGATGCAACTCTGTAAGTTAGTCAATTAGAGCAATTATGTCAACTTTGACTTTGTTTGGGTCAACTTTTACTTCTGGAGGAACAAGGAAAACCAATGGCAAAACAGTAGGCACATATTTTTTTTATTTCCGACTATGTGGCATCGGTTAACTAGCAAAGAGTGTCTTCATGATGTTCTATCCCCAGGTATATAGGTATATGCCTTATCTATTGAGGATCTAATCAACTTTCATTTGGTCATCGAAGGTTCGGATACAAAGAAGGGAATGTCGCAATCGGTGATCCTAATTGGTTGTTAGGTTTATGGATGTCTAGAAACTATGTAGTTTTCAATTCAGAAAAAAAAGTGGAGATCGGTAACAAGCCGGATGAAATCAGAACGC
Source organism: Helianthus annuus (assembly GCF_002127325.2). Lineage (NCBI taxonomy): Eukaryota > Viridiplantae > Streptophyta > Magnoliopsida > Asterales > Asteraceae > Helianthus > Helianthus annuus. The sequence goes on from NC_035447.2 coordinate 27,010,064, forward strand.
TTGGGTCTATTTGGGTCATAATCGTTCAAAAATCGCATCCCTTGACTGGACACAATGGAGCAGCTTTAGTTTTTGTAGTTAGCTATTAGGATTTTGTAACGAAATGTTGGGTGGCTAGCTTTGGCTAGCAATGTATATTCTTATATTTGGTGGATAGCTTTGGCTTTGTTTTTTGTGGCAACTAGGACGAGTGTTAATAATATTGACCATTCAAAAAAGGGATTACATTGTAAATGGTGTTATGGGCAATTTTTGAAATTTGCAAAGTGTTATTGTAAATTTAAACTTTTTAAGCCATTATCATTTTTTGATGGTAATTTTTTTGGCAATGCCTAGACTTTTATGTTCATACTAGACTAAAAGGCTAAAACAAGAAACTCCAGGTAACCGATATTTTGGGTTACTTTTACTTTCAAAGTAAATAATCAATCAAATCATACTATCAATATAAATAAAACAATAATGTTTATACAATAAAATTATAATTTTTTGTTTTATTTATGTATTTCTATTATTGATCGAATTATCAAAATATGTATGGTCAGTTAGCAAAATGCCACATTTTCGTGTAGATATGTAGTAAGTGCAAATTCTGGTAAGAAGCAATCATTAGAAGAGATGTTGCTGGCAAAATTGCACATTCTGCAGGAGCTTCATTGAGCTTGCCTTATACAAGGTGTGTTGTTTTGGCCAAATTTAACTTACTTAATAAGTTTTTCTTATAGAATTTTAATATATCTTCATATTAATTCCAATTTTCTAAAAATATTGTTTTGACCTTTATAGTCAAAGTAAGACAGGTAAAGGAGCAAGGACTAAATATATAACTTCATTCACCTCAGCAAGCTGTGAATACAAGATTGTCCATGTATTGAGTCATATTTACAAGATTGTCCATGTATTTAGTCATATCCTAACCTTGGGCTATAGAATCTCACTTTGTTAAATATAATTGTTTATCATAGGCCGTCAACTTTGGATGATTCCTTTCATCATGTACAATCTTACTTGGTATATGGTTTGATTCGAACCTTGGGCTATAGAACCCGTAATCGCTTATTTCAACATCTGTCATCTTACTTGGTATATGGTTTGATTCGAAACTCAACAAACTTTAGATGCCTTACCTTATTTTTAGCTTAATTTTTTAAAGTTAGATTGAATCTAACTTCATTTGATACATTGCGCACCCGCGGGTAGAGAGATGGATTTTCTTACTTGAACATTTATTTCTTTCAAAGGATTATTTTAACAATTTTAAGTTATATATTTATGTGTTAAGCCACCCGCGAAACTCGCGGGGCCTTAGGCTAGTATATATATATATATATATATATATATATATATATATATATATATATATATATATATATATAGGGTAAGGTCATTGTAAAAAAGAACAAAAGTGTGAGAAAGGTAAGAAAGAATCTCAGCCATTAGATCTAAATTAATTGAAAAGGGTAAACAAGTAATTTTATCATTAATTCAATTAATTAATAACTTCCCATAACCGCCACCTTAATTATAGGAAGTATATAACACCATTCAGCAAATATATAACACCATTCAGTAAGTATATAACACCATTCAGCATTCAGCAAGTATATAACACCATTCAGTAAGTATATAACACCATTCAGCAAGTATATAACACTGTAAGTATATAAACCATTCAGCAAGTATATAACACCATTCAACAAGTATATAACACCATTCATTGACTAAACATCTGATCGAAACATATTTTTTTTCTCTATATAAGTATAGCAAAATGGTACTCGTATTAAAGATAAAAAACGCTCGTTATTATGGTGTAATTTTTTTTTAAAGTTACGTATAAAAAGTTATTGACCTTTAAAAAACACGAGGGGAAGTTACATGTGCATTACCTAATTTCTAGTGGGTTTAAAAGACTATATTGCCCCTAGATATTTCAAATCAGTCCAAATTAATGAAAATATTTTACAATTTGGTCTCTATTGATCTCAACCATTAGATCAAAAGATCTAATGGCTGAGATTCTTTCTTACCCTTCTCACACTTTAGGCCTTTTTTACAGGATCCTCTACCTATATATATATATATATATATATAACCAACTGGGGTGTCCCAGTTGGCCAGTCCCACCTCTACTCTTCACAGAGACCCGGGTTCGAGTCCAGGCAGGGGGTATTCTGCCACCTTCTTCCCAGAGGGAAACGGACTCAGCTCGGGATGGGGTATTAACCGCCAGGCAGCATTGGGACGTTGCTAGCTTGTGGAGTGGGATCACTCCAGCGGCCGGGAGGTCCGTGCAATAACCCCCCCTATATATATATATATATAGGGTAGGGTTCCAGCGTGAACAATCTCCCAAGAGTGAACTGCGTGAACAAATCTAGACCCTTGATTTCCTTTTTAGTTGTTAAGGGTAGGATTGTAATTGTGTAAAAAATTAGATTTAAATCATTATTTTAATAATTGAATTAAGTTACATCTTTCCTAATTTAAATTCATTATCCACATTATGTTTTATTTATTAATAAGATAATTATCAAAACAAACAACAAATCACCATATTTCAATTTTAATTTTTATTTCAGAATCATCACCAGAATTCGAATTTTGATTAAGATCCACGTAACCTTCATATTTCAACGGTATACACATGTGTACTTGGATATAAATAGAACAGTACACATGTGTACTGAGCATCGTACATATGTGTAATTAGCTACACAATAAATACATAGAAACAATACCCGTAAAACTATTTTATATTTAACAAATTACAAGTTCCATAATGTTTTCCGAACCAAACAAAAAACATATAGTTACAAGTTCTAGTTTCATAAAAACAATAAACCTAACATAATCGAAAAAACAAAAAAACATAACCTTTTACAACTATTCGCCACGTTGTATGCTGAATCATCCTTATCGGCCAAGCAAACAAACATACGTGAATCATCCTTATCGACCTCATACGTGAATCATCCTTATCGACCTTTCATCTCCACTTTTCTCGTTAACGATGTTTCCTAAAATAGCACAAAAAAACTCAGTAACTAATACTTTGCATAATTCACAAGTGTACATCAACAACTTTACACATTCAATACACAAAAAAAATATGAGATATCACAAAAGCAGACGCTATACACATGTGTGCATTGGGTTAAAATTAGAGCAAAATCAGAATACACATGTGTACATCGCGTTAAAAACAGAGCAAAATCAGAATACACATGTGTACATCACGTTAAAAACAGAGCAAAATCAAAGAATTGAACAACAAAAACTCAACAACTAATACTTTGCATAATTCACAAGTGTACATCAACAACTTTACAAATTCAATACACACAAAAAAAACTAAGATATCACGAAAAACGGACGCTATACACATGTATACATCGCATTAAAAACAGAGAAAAGTCAGAATACACATGTGTACATCACATTAAAAAAAAGAGCAAAAATCAAAAAATTGAAATCCAGAAAACTTAAATGGTATAGCCCTAAAATAAGTTGCTGATTTAATGCTTTCTTCTTATCAAAAGTCTTAGTCAAAAGATGTCTTTCAATACACAAATAACGTAAAATTAGAATTAAGTCTAAATGAAGTTTTCAAAATCAAATTAAAAGCTTTCATCAATATATTAGAAGTAGTCACATAAAATAAAATTTCCCTTTTATTATTGATTTTCAAAACGAAAAGTAGATGTGAGAAGCATCTTCTCCAAAATAAGACAAACAAGGTTGTGGCACTCTCCAATTTTACTATTATTTTCTTTCGGGTTATGATGAACTAGTAGATGACTATATGTAATTCTCATCATGGTAACTGAACTAAATAGCAGCCATATTATCACCAGATTTATCACATGCAAATGAAATATTCTTGTGATAGAGGAATATTTATGTAAAAAGAACAGAATGGTACGCTAACTAGAAAGGCAGGCAAAAATTACCTCTCTAAGTCATGGTCATATAACACTGAGTTGTCACCACTGATGACCTTCCGACATCGCCGCCATCTTCATAATCAACATCAACCTCACCACGTCGCCGGAAAACATGAAGGTCATCGGAAAATCACAACCGCCACCGCCTCTGTCGCTTCCGTCTCTGTCGCCGGAAAACATGGTGAGCGGCGGCGCTTCCGTCTCTGTCTTAACCACCTCCACAGCCACCGTCTCTCTTCCTCTCCCTCCGACTGTCGTCGCCGTGCGCCGTCGTGAGCGGCGGCTCTACTGGTTAAACCGGTCACCGGTCTTGTGTGGCGCCGGAGTAGAAACGAGAGGGTGGGGGGTCTTTCGCTGGAAAACACAGCCGGTAGTCGCCGGAAATCCGGTCATATGCAGATAATAGGGAGAGATCGGGTGAGGTGGTGGGTGAGGGAATCTTGTTTTGAGTGTTTTGAAACTGATACAGAGATTTTAGGGGATTACAAATGAATTAGTTTCCATATCTTTAATATGAAAGTTCCCTATTTTACCCTTTAGATTAAAGTTTAAATTAAATTTATTATACCTTTAATTACAATTGTGCCATTGATCTAAGATCTATCATCTACAAAATCAAGGGCCCAAATCAGTTCACGTAGGAGAAAATGTTCACGTTTGAACCTAATCCTATATATAGGGGAACGTTCAAATGAAAACCAATAGTTATTGTGAAAACTCGAAAACTAATTAAAAAAGCCAAAAAAACATACAAATTTTTTTTGCAACCAAATTTCGCAGGTTTTTTTATATAAAAAAAATTCAAAAAAAAAAAAATTTGTGTAGTGCACACATGTGTATGTGTACTACACATGTGTATTATAACACATGTGTACTACAATTTTTTTTTTTTGAAAAAAGTTTTTTTATATATAAAAAAAACCAACGATTTTTATAAAAAAAATTGAAAAAAAAAAAATTTTTTTTGTGTGTTTTTAGGCTTTTTTTTAGTTAGCTTTCGAGTTTTCACAATAAAAGTGTTTTTCATTTGAACCATCCCCTATATATATATATATATATATATATATATATATATAGGGAGAAGATCATGCGAGAACCACCTCTTATTGTGAGAACCGCGAGAACCAATGTGAACACACCAAAAATGCCTAAAAATAGCTAAAAATCACACAAAAAAGTTTTTTTTTGAATTTTTTAATATTTTTTATAAAAAAATCGCTACTTTTCGAAGCCAATTTTTTTTTTTAATTTAAAAAAAAAAAATTTTGCTTCTAAAAGTAGCGATTTTAACATAAAAATATTAAAAAATTCAAAAAAATTTTTTAGATTTTTTTAGATTTTTTTAGGTTTTTAGCATTTTAGCTTGAGGGGGTGGGGGGGGGGGTTTAGGTTTTTGGGGGGTGGAGGAGGGGGTTTAGGTTTTGGGGGGGGGGGGTTAGTTTTTTTTGGGGGGTGGGGGTTAGGTTTTTTTAGGTTTTTTTAGCTATTTTAGGTTGTGTTCACATTGGTTCTCAAGGTTCTCACAATAAGGGTGGTTCTCGCATGAGCCCCTCCCTATACATATATATATATATATATATATATATATGTATATATAGGATTAGGTTCAAACGTGAACAAAATCCCAAGAGTGAACTGCGTGAACTGCCGGCTGTGTTTTCCAGCGAAAGACCCCCCCACCCTCTCGTTTCTACTCCGGCGCCACACAAGACCGGTGACCGGTTTAACCAGTAGAGCCGCCGCTCACGACGGCGCACGGCGACGACAGTCGGAGGGAGAGGAAGAGAGACGGTGGCTGTGGAGGTGGTTAAGACAGAGACGGAAGCGCCGTCGCTCACTATGTTTTCCGACGACAGAGACGGAAGCGATAGAGGCGGTGGCGGTTGTGATTTTCCGATGACCTTCATGTTTTCCGGCGACGTGGTGAGGTTGATGTTGATTATGAAGATGGCGGCAATGTCGGAAGGTCATCAGTGGTGACAACTCAGTGTTATATGACCATGACTTAGAGAGGTAATTTTTGCCTGCCTTTCTAGTTAGCGTACCATTCTGTTCTTTTTACATAAATATTCCTCTATCACAAGAATATTTCATTTGCATGTGATAAATCTGGTGAAAATATGGCTGCTATTTAGTTCAGTTACCATGATGAGAATTACATATAGTTATTTACTAGTTCATCATAACCCGAAAGAAAATAATAGTAAAATTGGAGAGTGACACAACCTTGTTTGTCTTATTTTGGAGAAGATGCTTCTCACATCTACTTTTCGTTTTGAAAATCAATAATAAAAGGAAAATTTTATTTTATGTGACTACTTCTAATATATTGATGAAAGCTTTTAATTTGATTTTGAAAACTTCATTTAGACTTAATTCTAATTTTATGTTATTTGTGTATTGAAAGACATCTTTTGACTAAGACTTTTGATAAGAAGAAAGCATTAAATCAGCAACTTATTTTAGGGCTATACCATTTAAGTTTTCAGGATTTCAATTTTTTGATTTTTGCTCTTTTTTTAATGTGATGTACACATGTGTATTCTGACTTTTCTCTGTTTTTAATGCGATGTATACATGTGTATAGCGTCCGTTTTTCATGATATCTTAGTTTTTTTTTTGTGTATTGAATTTGTAAAGTTGTTGATGTACACTTGTGAATTATGCAAAGTATTAGTTGTTGAGTTTTTTTTGTTCAATTCTTTGATTTTGCTCTGTTTTTAACGCGATGTACACATGTGTATTCTGATTTTGCTCTATTTTTAACGCGATGTACACATGTGTATTCTGATTTTGCTCTAATTTTAACCCAATGCACACATGTGTATAGCGTCTGCTTTTGTGATATCTCATAATTTTTTGTGTATTGAATGTGTAAAGTTGTTGATGTACACTTGTGAATTATGCAAAGTATTAGTTACTGAGTTTTTTGTGCTATTTTAGGAAACTTCGTTAACGAGAAAAGTGGAGATGAAAGGTCGATAAGGATGATTCACGTATGAGGTCGATAAGGATGATTCACGTATGTTTGTTTGCTTGGCCGATAAGGATGATTCAGCATACAACGTGGGGAATAGTTGTAAAAGGTTATGTTTTTTGTTTTTTCGATTATGTTAGGTTTATTGTTTTTATGAAACTGGAACTTGTAATTATATGTTTTTTGTTTGGTTCGGAAAACATTATGGAACTTGTAATTTGTTAAATATAAAATAGTTTTACAGGTATTGTTTCTATGTATTTATTGTGTAGCTAATTACACATATGTACAATGCTGAGTACACATGTGTACTGTTCTATTTATATCCAAGTACACATGTGTATACCGTTGAAATATGAAGGTTACGTGGATCTTAATCAAAATTCGAATTCTGGTGATGAATCTGAAATAAAAATTAAAATTGAAATATGGTGATTTGTTGTTTGTTTTGGTAATTATCTTATTAATAAATAAAACATAATGTGGATAATGAATTTAAATTAGGAAAGATGTAACTTAATTCAATTATTAAAATAATGATTTAAATCTAATTTTTTACACAATTACAATCCTACCCTTAACAACTAAAAAGGAAATCAAGGGTCCAGATTTGTTTACGCAGTTCACTCTTGGAAGGTTGTTCACGCTGGAACCCTACCCTATATATTGAACAGGCCCATAATGTATTGATTTGTTTATATATTGAACATGCCCTTTAGTGTATTGATTTGTTTATATATTTTTTGTTGTTGCATTTGATCGTTTGTTATTTTTTTGTTGAGTATAAATTATTTATTATTTTTTTAAAATTAAATTTCGTTTATAGGTATTCGGGTCTTGTGAAGAACTTTTTCACTTTCGTGTTTATAATAAAGTATCTTGATTATTTATTTATTAATATTGTTATTAATACTAATAATAGTATAACAAAATATAAAAAAGTAACAAAAATATTATAAAATAAAATAACATAAAAAACATAATTATTACTTTTGACTTTAGAATAAAATAATGTATTAAAGTACTTAATCATTACCAAGTTTGACTAATTGGTATATTAATCCATATGTTGGGTGTATTTATCACACCCCAAAAAAACAAGGATGGACCGGTAGAATAATGGTTCGCTGCAGTGGACGGTGGGCCCCATGCACCATATATATATATATGATAAAAATAAAAAAAAAACAACCTTTCTTGGTTTGTTTGTTTGTTTTTTTTTTTTTTTTTTTTGTAAAAAATGAATTCTTTTGTTTTTTTTAAAAAAAAAAAACATTTTACCTAATAAAATTATACATAAAATACATAACACAAATTACATAAACCTAATTGAGCTATTACACAAACCGAATTATAATATTACAACACACCTAATTTAAATATTACATAAATCTAATTAAATACATTATACAAGCCTAAAATTAAAACAATAATTAAACATAAAAAATTAAGTCCTAATTAGAGACATAAAAGCCATAATACATCCCCTTTCTATCAAATAAACTGGCCTGTTGAGATGACACTACGATCATTATCATTACCGCCTGACCTCGTGTCTCAATTACCACGTCCGAAGTAAGGAGATGGAGGGTATGGTTTATCGCCCAACGTAGATATGCATTCCCCACCCGGGTTGGTTTTGTACCCTTCATCCAGCTGGTACGACTTGTGTTGGACGGAGGTTTGTGAGTGGAGAGATTTTGTTGAAATTTAATTAACCCTCCCTAGGTCGTAGACGATCAAATTGCAGTTGAGCCAAGGTGTAGTCTGTAACAACCTGACTTTCCGGGTCATTACCTAGATCTGTCGCTTATTGTTTAATTGACTTGTACTCTCAAGATTTCGATTATCGCAAAAAGGTTTAAACGATATTTTAAACTATATTCTACAATGTGTTCACAACGCCTATTTCAAACGCAGTTATCGCATTTCACGCAGATTATGACGCATACTATTTAAACACATTTTATCGCATGTTACATGGTTTGATTAGACTAAACGCTATCGCAACACAAACTCAACGCAAACTCGAAACGCAGATTTACTTTATGCTTTACTTGTGTTATGTGTTACTTGTGTGATTATTTGTTTAATGTTATGTGGGTAACTCAACGCAACGCTTACACGCTCGACGCTTACTCGCAACTCGCTTAAACGCAACGCTTAACGCACGAAACGAAAGTTGGAAAACTAACTCGCGCAACTCGGCGAATCGAATGACCACTCGATCGAATGGACATCCGTCCGGATGACAATCCGATCGGATAGCCATCCGACCGAGCGCACTTCACTCCACCACCTTACTCTCTCTCTCACCCTATAAATACCTGCTTGTACACCACTGTTCACTGATCTGACATCTCCATTCGACCAAAAACACTCAAGACGCTCTCAGACGCTTTTTCTCTCGATTCAAGGCCATTTCGTAAGTATTTCTACCTAAATCTTGTACAACCATCATCACTATACACTTCTACATCATCTTCTCCATCAAAATCACTAGTTTTCTTCTAGAAATCACCTGGTTTGGACTTCTTGAAGATGGTTCTCACATGGTTGCTTATGAAAACTATTGTGTGACATCATCTCATCAAGATTAGCTCAGATCTAAAGGATTTCCACACATTTTCACTTAAATCTCAACAAGATTTCAACATTCTTCAATTGATTTCAAACTTTTCTTCAACTTTTCTACACAAAACCGATGGAATCTTGTCTCATTTAGACTTCTACTCAATTCCTAGTTAAGAGCCGACTTGAAAACGGATTTCCACCGGAGAGATGACCGGATAACGAGTTGGACATGAAATTCCATCGAGAATAGTGAATCTGATCGAATGGGGTGATTCCCATCCGATCGAATGAGCTGAACCTCGATGAGTTTCCGCTGTTTGACACGTCGTCACACCGTCTCTGTTAAACCTCAAAATTTTTAACTTAGAAAATTTTACAAAGTTTACAAAGTAACAGATTACCCATTCAAATGATCATTCGATCGTATGACCATCCTATCGAATGACCATTCGACCTGGTGGTCTGACCTTTATACTAATCCTTGTTCAAAACTATATGACCAAACTTCAAACTATAAACTCCTCGATCGAATAGCCATCCGATCGAATGGCCATCCGTCCGGATGACCATCCGACCGGATGACTTGGCATTCATACTTCGCATTGTTTATATGCAAATTTTAGGATTTACAAAACATAGTTAAAACTTAAATTTTGTTTTGATGTGCAAAGAAACAACACACCCTAGTGGCTGGTGTTGTCATGTGTTTTGTTTTACAAATATTTTATTTTTATCATATTTTATTGATTTATTTTGATACCTAGCAAATACATTAAATGACATATACTTTCTAAACGTAATGTAAATTTAACTAAAATAATCAACAACTTGATCATTAAGTTCCATTAATGTTGGATCGGTTTTGACACCGTTCGATTGCGTAACGAACGTTCGACGTGCGGAATCCGTGAACGTGCGTGACCGAACACACAATAACGTACACTAATCGGTGATTCTATTTATGATGTGACGAATACAAGCTCCGTGAATCACGTTTTGCCACTTTCTCTCTCTAGTTTCTCTCTCTAAGCACCTAGCTCTCCAAGCTCTAATATGGCAAAAGTTCTAAATTTAAACCCTAAGGCTCCTATTTATAGGCACAAGATTATAAGGGATTTCCCCTTATTTACAATAATGCCACCTTGCCTATTGCTTACAAATTACAATATAAAGCCTATTTTACTTTTATTTCAGCTACGGTTCCGATTGACGAAGGCGATAGACATTCTGCACTAACAGACTCCCCCTTGGATATTGCCGCAGTCAATCTATAGTCAACTCGTAGCAACTTGACTTTCTCTCTCTCTGAGTCTTCTTGAAGGTTTGACGGTTTCAGCAACCATAGACTCCCTCTTTCTCAAACAGAATCCCCGTGGATCTGTTTACAAGCTTCCGTTGCTCCCCCTCTCGCTTAGACTCTTTTTCTTCAGGCTCCCCCTTTCGTCAAGCTTTCGTGCTTTTGGGATCGACACCTGGATTTCCAGATACAAGCTCTTCCAGGAACGATACCTGGCTCCTTACACGCTTCCGTTTGCGTTGAGCTCGTCTTCAGACTCCCCCTTAGACTCAGCTGTCGGGATCGTAGTCTGACTTTCATCGTTTCACAAGTTCAGGATCAATTCCTGGCTTTGTTCTGCATCTGCTCAGGATTTGAAACCTGGTTAACCTGCACATCCTCTACCTCAACATAAGTTTCACAAATTTATAACAGTTAGATTTAAGAAAATTACTGGTAGAAATCATTAATTCATCAATCTGTATAGTTACATGAAGTTCAAATGAATGACCTTGATTAACTAAGCACACAATCTTTCAAAACATTTATATATGACATTCAAAGTTTTCAACATATTCTCCCAAACCTGTTCATCATGTTTAGCACTCGAATTTTGAATATCAGCTCTTCAATATCAGTTGTCGAAAATCTTTTTGAATTTTCAAAATTTTATGCTAAAACACTCCGAAAATCTTTTTGGATTTTTGTTTTTGAATGAAATGCAGTAAACAAATATATACAGATAATATTTTTGTGAGTTTGTGTAAGAGGATCATATCAGTTCATGAGACAAATCACTAGCACCGTTAAGCTTTAATCATTTTAAGTTCTAAACGATTCACGTAGATTGACGATATAGTTATCCTCTTAAATTTTCACACAATTTTCAATCTATTCAGGATACGATTTAGATGTTTTAGGAACTTAACTCATTCATGTGTCCCACCTCTTGAATATACTCCCGTATCCAGAATCTCAATATTCAGTCTTACAGGTGAGTGTACTACAATGATATCTGTACATAATTTAGGGGTTAAATGCGAGAACTGATGGATCTCAGGTCGATACTTCCGTATGCGCAGAGAGATATCAGTTTCGACTTTGCAGTATGTCCCCTTTAGAGGATCTTTTTTAGCTACAACAGATGATTATCAATTTTATTGTCTAATCAGCTGAGGGCTTTATGCTATGTTTCAAGCATTTGAGGCAAAGCATTATCCAAGGACTAGGTCAGAACTTCCGTTCAGCAGAAGTCCCAGAATAATACCCCAGACATCATTGAGTTTAAAAACCTAGTATATCAGAATACGAGACCTTTCAAACAAGATTTCAGGGGTTACCTATATTTCCAAGTAGAGTTCCCCACGAATTTCGCAAGTTTGAAATTTTAGGTTTATATCCCAAATAAATCTACTAAATGTACGAAAACCTACCGACACATCACTAGTGAGACCGTTTATCACATTTGCCATTTCATTTCTTTAGCATGCTGTGATAGTCCACTGATGTACTATCATTTCCTCTTTTCTAAACAAAACTCATTTTTGCTTTTTCAATGTTTTTGGTATTTTCAATTTTTCTAATTTTTTAAAAATTTTTCTCCCCCTAAAATCAAAATATGTTTCAATTTTGATTTTCAAGGAAAATTTGAAAACTGTACAAATAAAATGACAAACTGATATCGAATCACTTCAATTCGCCATTCATTTGGCATAAACAATCAGAACTCCCCCTGACAACAAACTATTTTCCCATTTAGATTTCAAAACACTTAAGTTTGTTTTAATCAAAATGGTTTTTCCGGAAAATTAGTTTTGTGTGTCATTTCAAAAATTCGGGGTTCTTTCATCACATTGTTTTCCTTTAATCACTTGTCGGAAAGATAAATCAAGTACAATTTAATGTCCTTGATTACTCTTCTGTAATTCGAAATATCACAGTTACCAACCTGTGAATTTCTCAAGAAAGATGCCGATACCTGTTCCACACTTACCAACCTGGGAACTCCGGCAAGTCAGGGTTTTTTTTATTTAAACAAATTCACCCAAGCCTGACCAGCCTTGGGTGTTTTTGACAATTTTACCTCAAAACTTGGCTCTTCTTGTTTTGACGAACCAGAATCATTGCCTGAATGTGGCTCGTCTGACTTTGATCTATCAGATTCATCGCCGACATGTGGCTCCTTTGTTTCCGAAGAAACAAATTCCTTGCCATGAACTTTTTCTTTCTTATTTAACTTGTCTGTCCTCAGATTTGTATCTGATGAACTCAGTTTGCTTGATTTGTCAGTTTTTGATGAGCAATCTGGATTATCAGAACTCTTTTATGATTTTATTGTTGTATCCGAGGACAAAATCTTTTCTAGATACTCTATGGCCTTCTTCCTCTTCTTTCGCAGTCTGTCTTTTTGCCCCTGAGAAAGCTTTACTTTTGTTTCCTGAACTTTAGGTTCTTGAACCTTCTGTTCTTTGGGCTTGACGTTGACTGGTTTCTTTGCCATTCTTTGAAATTCAACCCTTGATCTTCCCATCGATCTCCTCGGGCAATCTCTGGCAATATGTCCTCTGATATGACAATTATAACACCTTCTCGTTTCAACTCTCTGACTTTGGCAGTTAACAGCAATGTGTCCTTGATAGCCACAAGAATAACACACTCTGTTATCATACCTCTTCTCTCTTTCATATCGTACACCATTTTCATACCACACACTTAAATCATAGCATTGAGTTGCCTTGTGGTAGTCACCATTTCTCTGTTTTCTATCATTGTAATGATTTGTCCTTGAAGAATCTTCATCCCATCTTCTCCTGTAAGCTGGATTTGGCTTTTGAGAACTGTGGTCAAACCTGCACCACTTATTACCAACACTTTGTGAGTTTTCATTTTTAAATTTTTGTGATTTTTGAAAATGATTGGATGACTTATCTGATGAGCTTTTATTTTCCTTTTTAGAATTTTTCAAATTTTTATCTTTTTGTTTCTGTTCTGCATTCTTCTTAACAGGTTTTTGCTTTGAGCATTCACCTATTTCAGTAGATTGCAAAACAGTATTTTGAAATTTTTCTTGTAAATCTAAAAATATTTTTCTTTTCTTTTCTTTTTCATCATCAGATATTTCATCACAATCTTCAATTTTGACTTTGTCAAAATTTGTGACATTGTCACTTATTGGAACAGAATTGATTGGTTTTGGACAGGGAAAATTCAATCTATCTGATGAAGTCACAAAACCCTTCAATTTCTTTTCAAGTTCATCAATCTTGTTTCTTGAATTCTCAGCTTCATTTTCAAGCTGAGATATTCTTTCAAAATGAGACTTGATAGATTTTTCATTTTCAATTTTAAGATTTTCAAGCACAGATTTTTCATTTTCCAAAACTTTTAATTGTTCTTGAAATCTTGTTTCATTTTCTTTCAAATTCTTGTTCTCCATTTTTATCCAGAAATCTTCATTTTCTGAAGATTTTCTTTTGCATTCAAAGTCTTTTTCTTTTTCTTTCAAAATTTTGTTTTCAGATGTTAAACTATTCAAATCGTTTAACAGTTTATCATTCTCAGATTTTAGCTTTTCACAGTTCAAGCGTAACTCCAGAATCTGTTCATCATCGATTTCTTTGCTATTATCAGCACACTCTTTATCAGTTTTATCTGCTTCAGTTTCGACTTTTCTTAAGGCTTCCTTTTTCAAATCTTCAACTATCTTTTTCATCCTTTCTTCTGTTCTCTTCTTCAATTCTACCACCTTCGGTAGACTTGCTAAACAAACTTCTCTTATCTTTTTCTCCAAATCCGGCAAATACTCTTTATCAGATAACCTTCGTGTGTTGAAAGTGGCTTCTCTTGGAAGCAAATTTATTACTGCTTCAAAATTCACCTTTGATGGATCAACAACTGGATTATCCCATGGATCCATGTAACATTCCAAAACGTCAGTCCATCTTTCGGCTTTCTTGGCTTCTTTGAATGGTTCATTGAGTTTTCCGATTTCCCATCTTGCATAATCTGCTTTCCACCATCTATCATGATCAACATTAGCCATGTTCTTATATTCGTGAATTACCTTGTAAATTGCCTCGTGTCACCTGCAAACCAACAATCAAACAATCAGTTTAAACTGAACTGAATACGTGAAATTGTGTTTGTGAAGCCAATCTAAGATTCGTTGTCAAAAGTTTCTCGGATTTGTTTCAATGTTGATGACGTGAGAACACGAATGAACCTGAAAAAAACAATTCACGAGATATGGGCTAAAGATGAACTGGGCCTTTGATTTTGATTATGTGGGTCGGTGCAATATCCTGATTGGGCCTCTATCTTAAAATCCAAATGTTCAAATATGATTAAGCCACACACATCACTTAGTTATAAACGTGTCCGACAAAAATTAATGCATTTACTAACCATTTTGTGTATTCAAGAGTGATTGGACCTTAGTTTTGTTGTTCAACACGTGTGATTGGACCTGAAAAGTTAGTGGGTCGGTCACTAACCTTATGAACTTTATACATGCATCCAACAAACTTTATGAACTTAAACAATGATTGGACCGTAACATGCAAATCAAGTGAATCAATTTTAATAAGTCACAACCGTAATCAATTTTATTCTCAAACGTGATTGGGCCGATAACTATCACCAATGGATGGGCTGCAACAATGAATTCACATGACTGAAACACGGTAGATCACATGCATACTGATTCAACAACACCTTTTAATGAACAATTTGTAAATCGATTTTAATAGTTTGGCCGACAACAGTTTGTTATATTGTTTTATTTAATTGTATCAATGTGAAGATGATGACTAAAAAGCGAACTTATTGGATACCACAAAAGCGAACCACCACTAATCTGACTTAAGAGCGGACCTATACTGTATATGACACTATAAGCGAACCTGATTGTTGACCTATAAGCGGACCAGAATTGTCGCAAAAGCGGATCACAAAAGCGGATCTAATGAGCGAACCACTAAGGTTTACCCTATGAACGAACCTCAACAGCCACAAAAAGCGAATCTAATGATCTTATGAGCGAACCTGACTTTTTGACCGAATAAGCGAACCTGTGTATTGTACGAGCGAACCTATCTGATTGTTATCGCAAAAACGAACCGAAAAACTGTGATTTCTCCTAAACGACTAGGAGATTTGATCTGAAACTTGGTAGGGTTGTAAATCAATGATTTTCGTACAACATGTTAAAAATTCAGACGAATCGGACCGTGAAAACCCGTTCAATTTGACGTTTTTCAGTAAAAGCGTGAAAAATAGGTAGAAGATGAAGAAATAGATGAAATCGGATCTGAAATTGGCTGAAATCTGGTACGAATCAATGTGTTTGATCGTGCAATCGAGCTCCTAGCTCTGATACCACTTGTTGGATCGGTTTTGACACCGTTCGATTGCGTAACGAACGTTCGACGTGCGGAATCCGTGAACGTGCGTGACCGAACACACAATAACGTACACTAATCGGTGATTCTATTTATGATGTGACGAATACAAGCTCCGTGAATCACGTTTTGCCACTTTCTCTCTCTAGTTTCTCTCTCTAAGCACCTAGCTCTCCAAGCTCTAATATGGCAAAAGTTCTAAATCTAAACCCTAAGGCTCCTATTTATAGGCACAAGATTATAAGGGATTTCCCCTTATTTACAATAATGTCACCTTGCCTATTGCTTACAAATTACAATATAAAGCCTATTTTACTTCTATTTCAGCTACGGTTCCGATTGACGAAGGCGATAGACATTCTGCACTAACAATTAAGAATTGTATTTATTTTATTACAATAATTAACTTTCTAAAAAAAATAGATATATATAGTTTTATGTCTTTAAGAAAAACAATAGTTATTATTGATGGTTAAGTATCATGTTTTCAAAAAAAAAAAAAAATAGAGGGTACGAATACAAGGGAGATAAACAAATGTCTTAAATATACCGGTTGTTACAGAATACATGTTGCACCAAAAAGTGTATAAAAAGTAAAATGAGTTCGAGTATACTCACACTGATTGCGTATAAAAATCCTTTGAATTATCGCACGAGTAAAGATTGAGAAAACCCAAGAGAATGAGCAAAGCGATTATCCTAGATATGAAGTACCACAAAAGAGGCGATTACTATAGGTTTAAATATCCTAATAGTTATGATTTGTATTTAACTCGTTATTGTTATAAAATAAAATAAGTAAGGAAAAAAATAAAAAGGGGTTAAAATAAATTGTTAGGCATATCACAAAGAACCTAATCAAACTATGTATTATTTAAACAGGGACAACGATTAACTTGTTTAAATGGGCTAGATCATTCATATATTCCATAAGTGAAACAATTTGAAAAAGTAGAAACTTATTTAACTTAAAGCAATAAGACACTTGCAATAAACATGATGTACTATTTATTTACAAATTAAATAGTGTTGCATAAATTTGTTAGATAAATAATTAGATAAATTTTACTTTGATTCAAATAATTTCTAAAAATCTATTTCTGATTTTATAATAGAATGAATAATTTGTTTAAGTGAGATAAAATATTTGTTTTAGTTTTAATAGATTTTTATTTACTAAACTTATTAAGCCAGTAAAGTTTTAAAAAAAAGTATGAAACATCAATAAATGGGCTTTGCTTAATTTAATGATTTTAATATTAAAACACAATGTTTAGCCATCACTTTCGTTAAAAGTGACAATACCAACCAAACCCACTGTTAGGAATTGTTTAGTCACCTTTAACTATGTTTCTTTATCTATGACATCTTAACAGTGGATCGAACAAGAAAAACAAGGGATTAAAGAAAGGTATACCGATAAGTAAGGAAGAGAGGGAATTCCGGCGAAGTCTTCGGTGTCGTCTTCATGTTCCGGCAAGTCAGTCGAACAGAACCACAACCAAAACAAAACTCCCAATTTCCGTTGTAGTTCCTGTTGGTTTTTCGTCTAATGATGTTCCATTTTATAAAACTAAGAGATCGAAACGATGGGATTAAAGGAATATACCGAAACAATGGGTGATGAAGCGAGTTTTCCGGCGAGTTCCTCGAACTCCGGTGACCTCCAAGTTGTCCGACCGTTGGATTAACGTAAAACTAAACGAGCTGACCGAAAGAGTTAGAAAGATACATGAAAAACAGGCTGAGCTCCAAGTTGTCATAGACGATATGCGTCACGTTCAGCCTAACAATTTTAATAAAAAATTAATAGCACTATGTATTTTACTAGTTATTATTATTTTATAACTTTTACGATAGGTTGTTCTTTAAACATCAATCATGGGCATCCACCTCTACTCACGTCATCCTCGTTCAGTCTCTCCAATTCACTTACCCTTCTCAAATTTCTTGCCATGGTCATCCGTGGCCAAGAACAAAAGCTCCTTTTTGCTAAGGTTATAGACTCATAAATTATATCAACACCATAAAGGACATGAAAGCCACCAGACACCCGTTGCTTGCAAGTGGTCTTAGATTTGCGCTTTCTCTACGTTAAAAACATTTCTGTTTTTTTTTTTTTTTTTTAAATGCAAAATAATCGGTATATCAATCTAATTTAGGAAATGTCAATTAAAAAAGACTAATCAGTATCCTCTTAAAAGAATGTTAAAAATTAGTAATATATTTTATGAAAAGATGGACCATAGGACCAATTTATTAGCAATGACTACATGGGTTGGTAATGGTATGGGCCCCTAAAAATCAATGGAAGACATATAGCATACCAACACAACATTGATACATACGACAAACTCCATGCAGTCACCCTTACCCTTATATATAACTCCATATATAACCTTCCAACCCTCTGCATATTCTTCCAACAATCATCTCTTTCTTTCTCTAAAACTTTGATGGCGGCTGAAAAACTGGAAGATTACTCGGTCACAATACCTTTACTGCTCAACCACGAAAACCGAACAAAGGCGGCCGAGCAGGATGTAACCACCACAGCCGCCGCCACAACGACCGTCACCACAGGCACTTCTTCATTCTTCAACACATGTTTCAATGGTCTCAATGCTCTATCAGGTTGCTATCATTTTTTCTTGTGTATTCTATTATTGATTTTGACTGTTAGACAGTCGTCGTCGTCATCATTAAATCCCATCAATAGCAAAGCTAAGGTAGGGTCTCAGGGGTTTAAGACAGTAAGAGTAAGAATGATTAATTAGGAATTAGATTGAACCTTGTATGCACTTTACTTTATTGTTTCAATTTTCTTAGTTGAATATACTTGTAGTTGGGAAATTAATTGGTAATGCTTTAGTTTTAGTAAAACTATGATAATATGATTTTGATTTAATGGCTATTTAAAGATAGGTTTACTTGATAGGGTGGGTATGGAGTTTGGTAGAAAATGTCTATTTTCATGATTTTCTATGAAACAAATTGATAATGACTAAGCAGGTAATATGCATCCATCCAGCAATTGCAAATTTCTTTTTGACTACTACCTCCTTTAAGATGTTTTGTCCATAGTCACCGCAGATAGTACGTACCAGAATCGAATCGGGTACAAAAGCGACCCGAACGCCATGGGTTCGCGATCGGATCGGGAAGCTAGGGCGTATCCGCTTTTCAACAAATTCGACCCTAATAACTAAAAATCGTGTATCCGATTGTTTAATTTTTTGTTTCGGAAATGAAAAGGCAGATTCAAACCTGAAATTGGACTTTGACAATGAATTGAAACATCGTTTATGAGTTATGAATGTGGTGAAGAATTAGCCTTTGTAGGTTTAAATTAGTTTATGTAATTTTACTATTTAACCTCCCTATTTTTCACTAGTTTACATTTGTTCTCTAAATTTGTAAATTTTTACATAAAAAAGTGTAAAATTTGTTTGTATTTGATACGATGCACCATACTATATGGTACACTGTACCACGTACCGAATTGATGTTCCGAATGAACCTACTGGATTTTAGAAATGCACGAACCCCGTACCAGTTTTCGTCCGCGATCCGTGTGACTATGGTTTTGTCCTTCTATGGCTCAACATCAGGGGCGCAGCTTTGTAGGGGCCGGGGGGCGCCCGATCCCCCGAACTTTCCGCTCAGTAGTGTCTCGTATGTAGTTTTCGTATGGAATTTTTTAGGTATATACGTTTTCAACCCCCCAGTTTTATAATTTTGTTAGGTATATACATTTTCGACCATCCGGTCGGAAATCTCAAGCTTCGCCACTGCTCAACATCTTGTGTTTCATATTTGTAAACTATATTAATTAAGAGCATCACACTGTAAAATTATGAGGATGGGGTAAAACAAATGCTTTTATTAGAGTTTTCCTTAAAAGCATAACTTGAAGTATGTTAGAGATATATTTTACACTCAAAATTATTGATGGTTTTTGTTTCTTAGGTGTTGGGATTCTATCAGTTCCATATGCATTGGCATCAGGAGGGTGGCTAAGCTTGCTACTGCTTTTCACAATAGCCATCTCAACGTTCTACACAGGAATACTTATTAAAAGATGTATGGAGACCGATCCAACGATAAGAAGTTATCCGGACATTGGAGATAGAGCGTTTGGTAAAACTGGAAGGATCATAGTGTTAGTCACCATGAACATAGAGCTTTATTTAGTTGCTACAGGTTTCTTGATCCTAGAGGGCGATAATCTAAGTAACTTATTACCAGATATAGACTTTGATCTTTATGGGATTCATGTTGGTAGCAAGAAAAGCTTTGTCATTATTGTTGCTGCCATTATACTCCCCACAATTTGGCTGAATAACATGAGCATTCTTTCGTATATATCAGCAAGTGGTGTCCTAGCGTCTTTGATCATCTTAGGCTCGATCATGTGGGTTGGTGAGTTTGATGGTGTCGGGTTTCAGGAAAAGGGTAGAATGGTAAACTGGAACGGGATGCCTTCGGCTGTGAGTTTGTATGCCTTCTGCTATTGTGCTCATCCGGTTTTCCCTACTTTGTATACTTCCATGAAAAACCAACATCAATTCTCAAAGGTACTAGCAAACATCTAAACTCTTGTGCAATTGTCCCATCCTTTCATTTTTTTCTTATTCATAAATGTAGTAGAAAAATTAAGGTTAGAATATAAATCATTCTACTAATCTATCATAGAGTCCAAGATTCTTATATTGCTATAGCTATAACTTTCTTTTATGGGTTCTAAAATGCAGGTGCTGCTAGTGTGTTTTGTCTTCTGCACAATTACTTACTCGTCTATGGCAGTCGTTGGTTACCTCATGTTTGGTTCAGAGGTAGAGTCACAGATTACCTTAAACCTTCCAACCGACAAAATAAGCTCAAGAGTGGCTATATGCACCACCTTGGTGAACCCAATAGCTAAATATGCACTGATGGTGACACCAATTGTCCACACAATTGAAGAAACATTTTTATCTTTTTACAATACTAGAAAGTTTAGCCTCTTGATCAGAACAGCACTCGTAATAAGCACAGTAGTCGTAGCCTTGGCACTCCCTTTGTTTGGGTATTTGATGTCACTTGTGGGAGCGTTTTTAAGCGTCACAGCCTCGGTCATATTGCCATCCTTATGTTACTTGAAGATTTCAGGCACTTATAGGAGATTTGGACTTGAGTTGGTACTTATTGGATTCATTGTGTTCATCGGGTTTGTCGCCGCAATTGTAGGTACTTACACGTCGTTGGAAGATATAGCGAGGAATATATAAAGCTAGGAGTTACTATTTGTGAAACTGAAGAATGATGTTAGCATATATAATACATCAGAGTATTAATTCAGCTTGAGGTTTGTAGGGTGTGTGTAATACAGTCCATTCATTACCAAACGCTGGTAGCAATTGCTGATGGGTTAGTAGTGAAATACTTAAAGGTACAAGTAAAGAGCATAACAGGCAGAATATCTCCAAAAGTGACCAAGTTATGGATGAAAATTATTTTTCTAAATCTTTGTTACCACTACTAATCAGGAATTTGCAATTTTGTTTTGACTTTTGTGTAAAATCATTAGAATAATAAATTGGACTGTTTTAGTTATCATGGGATGTGTGATAAATTTCATATTTCATTAAGACTAAAAAGGGCCCTTCTGAATGTGAAGTAATCATAATCATAAAACTAGTGGGAGCTACCTCGCGTTGAGAGGGCACGGTCCTGTGGTCAGTACTATGTGTACTTTGAGAGATTCAGCATATCTGGGAGTTGATTACGGCCCCGTGTCCATAGGACACGGCCCCTGTCTCTTGTCTGCTCTGTCTTGTTCTGCAAGGAAAATTAAACACAACTATGTACTTAGGTTTTAGAAAAAGTTAACGAATATAAATTATTATGAATATTAAATTAAATGATAAGGGAAACATGATTTAAAAAATAAAAAAGAATTATTAAAATAAAAAATTAATATATAAAAAATAATCATTCAAAAGTTGAGGGTTTAAAAATTAAACTTGAATATATTATATGGTAGGAAACAACTTTTACAACTCCAACACCTAACTTTATTGATTCAATATGTATTTTTAAATGTACATATGAAATTAAAAAAGACCACTAAAAAAAACTATTCATAGAAACATGATTTAAAAAATAAAAAGGAATTACTAAAATAAAAAAATAAGCATACATGATTTAAAAAATAAAAAAGAATTACTAAAATAAAAAATTAATATATAAAAAAATAAGAATTCAAAAGTAGAGGGTTCAAGATTGAACTTGAGTATATTATATGGTAGAAATCAACTTAACCACTCCAACACCTAAGTTTATTGATTCAATGTGTATTTCTATATATATATATATATATATATATATATATATATATATATATATATATATATATATATATATATATATATATATATATATATATATATATATAAGGGATGGTTCAAACAAAAACCACTTTTATTGTGAAAACTCGAAAACTAACTAAAAAAAGCCTAAAAAACACACAAATTTTTTTTTCAATTTTTTTTTATAAAAAACCGCAAGTTTTTGAATATAAAAAAAAACCTTTTTCAAAAAAAAAATTTGTATTACACATGTGTAATAATACACATGTGTATGTGTACTACACATGTGTACTAATACACATGTGCACTACAATCTTTTTTTTTTTTTTTGAAATTTTTTTGATATACTAAAAGTAGCAAAAATTATTATGCAAAAAAAATTTGGTATATTTTTTTTGGCTTTTTTAATTAGTTTTCGAGATATATATATATAGGGTAAGGATAGTGTAAAAATGGCCTAAAGTGTGAGAAGAGTTAGAATTGTATTATAACACTATATATAATACTATATAACACCATATAAACACCGTATAACAATATGTAACACCATATAATACCATATAACACTATATATCATTATATAACAAATATAACACTATACATCTATCAGACAAACTAAAGTGTTATATTTGTTATATAATGATATATAGTGTTACATAGTGTTATATGTGTTGGACCGTTCTTTGACCCGAAAAGTCAGTCAGAGTAGCTCATCCTCACATATAAAGGCGGAATCAGAATATGCAAGTTAACAACAGCTTGTCCTATTAATTTCCTTTGCTTTTATTGCTTTTCTACTGAAATTTTGACAGAGTTTCGCTCCAGCATACACACATACGCCTCATGAACCGCTCAGACAAACATCCCTATATATAGACTTCCTGGTTCGCTCATATGACATGCCATATGAGCGAACCTGGTACACTTGACATAAAAGCGAACCAG
Organism: Helianthus annuus; assembly: GCF_002127325.2. NCBI lineage: Eukaryota > Viridiplantae > Streptophyta > Magnoliopsida > Asterales > Asteraceae > Helianthus > Helianthus annuus. Next base: position 27,033,532 of record NC_035447.2, read on the forward strand.
CAATGACCAAATAAGCGGACCACAATGTTTAATGACACATAAGCGAACCTAACTCTATTTTTCATAATATTTACAGTTTGACCCCTTGTTGACCAATCTTGACTTCAGACTTGTTGTAGACGCAGTCAACAGACATTCCGTGCATCAACAGACTCCTCCTTGGATGTTGACGTAGTCTTTTATCAGTCTTCAGTTCCATAGTCTTCAGTCTTAGTCTTTTCTCCAACTCTGTCTATTCTCACAAGCATTCTTCACAGATTTCAGGATTAACACCTGGCTTCTAACTTCAAACTTCCCATTAGCTGTTGATCCAGACTCCCCCTTTCACAAACTCCCCCTCTCAGTATACTGAGATCTTGAGATATCTGGTTCAAGCTTTGACAATTTGCCTCCGTGGGAATAATAAAGTCTCCAAACCTGTTACTCTACCCATAACATTAAAATTCATCTTTTTCAACCAATAAAAACAAACTTAATCAGTTCTAGCAATCCACTCAAGTATTCAAGTTCAATTTAATGACCCTGATCACTTGATTAATCTACCAAGTTCAATTTAATGACCCTGGTTGATCTTTTTGACGAATTCAACTGATTTAGTAAAATCATTTTTAACTTTTTCTGAAAATAACAAGTATCAACTTAATGAACTTGTATGTGACTTTGAAAACAATCAAACTTCCATCAATGTAAGCTCTCCTCATTTTTCAGCTCAGAATCTCCTGCATCTGCTTCATCTTTCTAGAATCCGACAATCAACTTTCCACTCTGGTTTGTCTAAAATAAAGCAGAAATAAAATCTTCTTGGATTTTAAGGTAATCTAAACTAAAAAAATAAAATAACAAAAACTTAAATTGTGGAAAGTAAACTATTTACAAGATTTATTTTTGGTGAGCGTGTCAGGGAATCATATCAGCTTTTCAGACAGATTACAAGTACCGTTAAGCTACATTACATACTCAGACTTAAACAATTCACCTCAATTGTCGATATACTGATCCATCTTAAATTTTCACACAAACTTCAATCTATTCAGGATACTGTTTAAGTGTTTTAAGAACTTAGATCAATTCATGTGTCCCACCTCTTGAATATACTCCCGTATCCAGAATCCCAATATTCAGTCTTACAGGCAAGAATACTACAATGATGTCTGTACATAAATTAGGGGTTAAATGCGAGAACTGAGGGATCTCATGTCAGAACTTCCGTTCAGCAGAGAGATATCAGCTTCGACTTAGCAGTGTGTCCCCTTTAGAGGATCTTTTTAGCTACAACAACTGATTATCAATTTTATTGTCTAATCAGCTGAGGGCTTCATGCTATATTTCAAGCATTTTGAATAAAGTATTAGCCAAGGACTAGGTCAGAACTACCGTTCAGCAGAAGTCCCGGAATAATACCCCAGACATCATAGAGTACAAACACCTAGTATATCAGAATACGAGACCTTTCAAACGAGATTTCAGGGGTTACCTATATATCCAAGTAGTGTTCCCCACGAATTTCACAAGTTTGAAATTTTAGGTTTGTATCCCGAATAAATTTACTAAATGTGCGAAAACCTATCGACACATCGTTAGTGAGACTGTTTAACTCATTTTATCTTTCTAAATCTTTAGCATACTGTAATTGTCTAGCTGATGTACTATCATTTTCCCTATATACACAAGCTCTTTTTCAATTTTATCATGTTTTTGTATTTTTGCATTTTTTACTGCTTTTGTATTTTTCTGCAAATAAACTATACCAAAGAACTGGCATCCTGCAGTTGTTGATTTCGCGTTGACTTTGCAGCATCCGAAATCTGAATCGGAATACCCTTCGAGCGTAAAATCGCCTTTTCTAGGATACATAACCCCAATGACGGAGTACCTTTCAGGTAACGTAATATCCTCTTGACAATAATCATGTGTGATTCTCTCGGGTTAGACTGAAATCTTGCTGCGAGGCATGTTGGGTACATGATGTCAGGACGTGAAGCAGTCAAATACATCAAAGAACCTATCATGGAACGATAAAACGTTTCATCAGCCCTGTCTCCGATGAGATCTGGGTGAATCCCATGATTAGTCGCAAGTGGGGTAGCAGCTGGAGTAGAACTTGACATTCCAAATTTCTCTAGAATATCATGCACGTACTTCGTTTGATGAATGAAAATTCCTTCAGGAAGTTGTTCAACTTGTAAACCCAGAAAGAATTTCATCTCCCCCATTGATGACATTTCGAACTTCTGCTTCATCACCTGTTCGAAATCTTTGCATAATTTCTCATTTGTTGACCCAAAAATTATATACTTCGCTTGGAACTTCTATATTTCCCTCCAGATTAGTAACATTCTGCTCTGCATCTTGTGCACCAACTTGGTTTGTTTGACTTGATAACTGGATCTGCTCCCCCTCAAGATCTGAATCACCATGGTAAAAAACTGGCATATTTTCAGCTTCTTGATCATCATTCAACTCCGACTGATTACCAGGAGCAACTTCATCATCATGTTCACCAGCATGACTAGGACCTGCTTCATCGTCATTTGAAGTTTCCCGAGGTCTTCTAGAATACTCTGCTGGAAACCTGAGCTGCGACTCATACTCTCGCAAAATATCCAGCTCATCAAAGAAATCTTCTTCTTCCTCTGATTCTTCTCTCATGTCAAACGAATCCCAAAGTTTGTCATAATGATAACGCCATGAATCACCAGGATTCTGTGGCGGCATAGTGTATCCCTGACATTCAACATTTGCTGCCTCAATAATCTGCTTGTCGCTTGGAATGAAGACGCGTCGCAAAGGACTTAAATAACCCACAAAAATTCCCTCAACGCTCTTCGGACCAAACTTTCCTTTAGGCTCTATTACCGTACAGGGTGACCCAAACGGTTCTAGATACTTCAAATTCGGCTTGCGTTTATTGAGTAGCTCAAAACACGTCTTGTTGAACTTCTTTACAGTAAGAACTCTGTTGAGAGTATAGCATGCAGCAGAAACAGCTTCAGCCCAGAAATTAATTGGTAACTTAGAGTCTGCAAGCATCGTTCTAGCTGTCTCGATTAGCGTCCGGTTTTTGCGTTCTGCAACTCCATTCTGCTGCGGAGTGTACGGAGCACTAAACTCATGCAGTATACCTCTTTCGTCACAAAATTCTTCCATCTTACTGTTTTTGAATTCAGTACCATTATCACTGCGAATTCTACAGATCGGCCTCTGGTACAGATTCTCAATTCTTTTAAACAATGCCATCAAACTATCAAAAGTCTCATCTTTTGATTTCAAAAACATCACCCAAGAAAATCTGGAATAATCATCAGTCACGACCAAACAGTATAAATCTCCTGTTATACTCTTGACATTCACTGGACCAAACAAATCCATGTGAAGTCTTTCCAAAGGTCTTGAAACTGAATTGACTTGCTTTGAGGGATGTGACTTTTTCTTCTGTTTGCCTTTGACACAACTTATGCACTCCCCTTCCAGATGAAAACCTTTAATATTCACTCCAGTAACCAAATCGTTATGTACCAAGTGATTCATTTTCCTTAGGTGAATATGCCCCATCTTTCGGTGCCATAACCTTGACTCCTTCTCCGTTGCTATGGACACAAAACAATGAGCCTGACCCGTGGTTGTAGTAGCAACGCTCATGTCCAACACGTACAGATCGTTGACTCTTGGTGCCCTCATGATGATCCACTCTTCAGGTATCGCAAATCCCGGTTTCAAGATCAAACATTCTTTGTCGGTGAAATGAGTAGTATACATCCTGTCACAGATCTGGGAGATACTCAGCAGGTTGTTCTCCAGCTCAGCAATGTAGTTAACTCTCTCAAACGTTATAATGCCATTTGACAATGTTCCTTCACCTATGATCCTTCCTCCTTGATTACCCGCAAAACCCACATAACCACCGTTAATGCTATTCACATCATACAGCAATGCGGTTTTCCCTGTCATATGCCTTGACGCTCCACTATCCATTATCCACCTGGATACAAGTTTTGGAAGATCCTGCACATAACAAATCATCATTTAAAACAACTTCAAGAAAGATGCCGATTCATGCTTCGCAAACCAGGAAGCTCCGGCAATTCAAATTGTTTAGTCAAACATTGAGTCCACCCAGGCCTCATCAGCCTTAGGTGCAACCTTGACTCTCGCAATTTGAATTTTGAAATTTTCAGCCTTGAGAGGCGGAAAATTTGCATCATAATCAACAATAATTGGCTCATCAGCCTTTTTCTCTTCAGAATTTTGTAACTTCCTTCTCAACTTTTGATTCAATTTTTGGTTTCCACACCTGTTGAGTTTCTGCAACCCGTTTATAAAATTTATCATTTTGAGTTACCAATTTCTTTACGGGTTCAGTTTTTGCTTTTACGTTGTCGATTTTAACGTTTTTCTTCTCAACCACTTTCTTCTCAACATACATCGGTGCTTTACCCTTCACATCAACCTTCTTTTGTTGAATCTTCACAGCTTTAGTCCTAGGCTTCACATATGTACACTTTCGTGCAATATGACCAACCTGTTCACATCTAAAACAAGTACGAGTATCAGCTACCCGACTCGTGCCTTCAGACTGAGCCTGTGAAGCTCTCTTCTCAAAAAATTCTTTGTTTGATTTTGAAAAAATTTCTTTTTCTTCATCAGCAAGTGAACTTGAACTGTTCACAAACTTTTTCTTTTCGACAAACCTCTTGTGTGAAACATTCTTTTTCTGAAACGATTTACCCCCCTGATAACCACCCGACCAGTTGTTTCTGTTATTATTATAAAAACGCGGTGGATAACCAGTTCTCTTGTTGTAAACCCTGTCTTTCTTTTGACTCAAAGTATTCACTGCTGACAACTCGACTTCAACAAGTTTGAAAACATTTGTCAATTTGTTCATGTTAACATTCTCGATCGGAAACTCTGAATCCGAAAACAACTTATCCGAACCCATCATCTTGTACATGACAAGGTTTGATTCTTCATCTGAGTTGTTCTTGGATTTTTGTTTCGGAATGTATCTATCTAGAAAACACCCATCCTCCTCAGAAGTGTCACAATCCGGTTTAAGCACTTTTTCTACCACACTTTTCACCACATCATTTTGGACACTTTCGTCATTGGAAGACGTGAACATGACATCAATATTCTCCGGAAGTTGCACTTCACTTCCTTCTTCAAGTTCAACCAACCCAGATTCCTTTTTAGTGTAATTGTGCAAAATTGGCGGTGGAACTTTGTGAAACCCTACACCGGTACCATCTGAAAACACATCCTCGCCAGCTTTGTTTTTTCCTATAGGTTTAGGGACAATATGCTGCAACACAAAGCTTGCAGAGTTATAACTGTTAAGTTTCAACTGAATTCGCTCATTCTCTATTTCAGCTTCTTGAACTTTAAGTTTCAATTTAGCGATCTCATCCAGTTGTTTATTAATTAATTCTTCTTTTATTCTCACCACAGCTCGCAGATGTTCATTTTCTTTAAACGTTTTACCATTTCGTTCATCACTTTCTTTAACTGTGGTTTTGAGTTTTTCAAATTTTTCAGAAATTTTACGATTTTCAAGAATTAACTTTTCATTTTCAGTTTTAACCTTTTCATGATCAATTTTATCTTTTTCCATTTGAGAAGTTAACTCTTTGATTCGTTCAGTTGAAGCTCTCACAGTTTTGTCACGACCAAGTATTTGATCCTCAACACTGCTGACCTTAGCTGTCAGGTTTTTAATTTTCTCATTGTTGAGGTACGTGACAGTACTACAGAAATTGCATTCTTTTGTGCAATTTTTGCAGTCAATGTTTCCATCAATCTTCTTACCTGACGCATTAGCTGACACATTTGGACTGACCTGATCCTTAGACTCAGAAACAGAATTAGGATCTACCTCAAGTGCTTTTGCAGCTAGCACTTTGTCAGCCATCTTTCCCAGATTTTCAGCTGTCAACTCCTGCGTAACATCGATCAAGCCCGTATCAATCTTTTTCACTTCATTAATCTCTTCTTCTTTCTTTTCTTTCTCCTCTTTCTCTTTCTCTTCTTCAATCATCTTTGACGTTGGTGTTCCCCACCACTTGTGCTGCCAATATTCATCTTCTTCTTTATACTCCTTGATGATGGCCTCGATATCAAGCGTTTTGTCATCAATTGCGATGTTGCCATACTTATCAAGGTAGCACTCTCTGTCTGGATCCCAACGATTCGCTCTTTTTGCCTCTAAATATACACCAGAAAGTCTGATAATCTTGTTTTCAGCAACCATCTTCCGGTATTTATACTTCTGTTCCTCTGTTCGATTATCTTTCCATGGAATAGGCTCATTCTTTGCCATGAATGCATATCCCACAGCATCTTCTTCCGGCAAAACCTCTTTGCTCCAATCGTAACCCTCATCATCATAAATCACAGCTAAAGCCCTCGATTTGTCTCTGTTCTCTTCCTGCTGCTTCAATCTGGGCGGCTCAGATTTATTCTGATGGTAGATTGCCTTCTTGTAATAGTCGTCTCGAAACGGATTCTCAGATTCATCAGCATATGCATTCCTGCATTCCCTCTTGAAATGACCCTTTTGTTTACACTTAAAACATGTCACCTTTGACTTATCGAACCCCAGCTTTGTAGACGGACCTCCGATTGTCTTCCTCCCGGTAATTTCCATGAAACGCTGAGCACGTCGAACAGCACTCGCCATTGCCCAACGAATATCGATCAGTTCCATTTCCTCCGGGTCTATCTGATCGTAGTCTTCTTTTGTCAGATTTGTGTTCCCGATCTTTCCGGCCACCAAACCTTCATAGGAATCCAACACAGACGCCAGAAAAACCATTTGTTGCTTGGCCGACTCTTCATCAAAGTTCTGTGCGTTCTTCAGATCTATCGCGATGTTGCACGAAAACTTTGCATCAGAACGATTTGCAGAAGACGTAGATCCACTGTGATAACCACCGTGGCTTCCACTACTTGGACTGCTTTGATTTTCTTTACTTGCTGGGGATACATTCTCAGCTGAAAATGCAGTCTTAGGAGAAGTAGCTTTCGGCATCAAGCTTTTCGGATAGTAAAGATCCAAGTTTTGCTGATAGGATGAGTGATTGACTTTGTAAGTTTTCTTCAATTCAAGCTCATGACTTTCAAGTCTCTCAATCACAACATCTGGAGTCAAATTTTCAGGAGCAATAGTGTTCTTCAACATCAGTGCGTAGTATCTCCAATCCACTTCATCTGGTAATGAATCAAACAGTTTGTCAACAAGTTCTTCATCAGAATACGTAATCTTATGTCGTGCAAGTTCCAGCTTCAGATGACCGAACCTTTAATCATTTTACAAACCGATTCATTTTTAAGACAACTAAACATGTCAAACTCTTTTCTAAGAAGTTTCGTTTTATTTTTTACAATCTCTTTGCTACCAAGACACTTCTTTTCAAGTTTTTCCCACAAATCTTTAGCATTGGAGTAATCTATCAGTGAAATGATATCTTCTCGCACCGATTGAAACAATAATGCCACACACTTTTGCTCTGCCACAAAAGATTCAATTTCGTCAGCTGATGATAACGTTTCTCCACTTTTGTCTCCATGAACATATCCATTTTTCAAACTCTTCCAACTAGCAAACGCGAAAGCCATCAACCAATCCTCAAATTTTCTCGACCAACGACTATATTCCTCGATTGCCATAAGCTTCGGAGGTTTGTTGAATGTACCGAATGCACTTTCAGACTCCCAAGCTTCCTTCTTTTTCTCCTTTGATTGATTCTCATTTGTATTGTTCGAAGATGTATCGTTGTTTCCCGAACTACCCGTGAATGCATACATGTCGCTGAACGGATTCATGAAAATATCATCCATTTTGATCGTACCTGCAAAATCAATCAACACTTAGAAAAATTTTCGAGATTTTTGAAAAACAGAACCACAAAAGCGGACCAATCTGTACACGTGACAGATAAGCGAACCAAACAGGTTCAGATAAGCGAACCAATAATGTCCGTTCAAGCGGACCAGACACCAGAAAATGCACTAAAAAACGAACCCAACTAAGTCCGTACGAGCGAACCAGAGTTGTACGTTCGAGCGGACCAGAAAGTGTCCGTTCGAGCGAACCAGTCAGTAAAAATGTCTGAAAGAGCGAACCAAAACAGGTATTTCGAGCGAACCAGACCTGTACGAAAAAGCGAACCACCGTGTTCGAAAACGCGAACCACTGTTTTTAGCCGGTTTTAACCATTTTTAGTCCGAATTTCAGCCTGAAACTTTCTAGGGTTTGTTATTAGTGTGTTTTACACGTTATACTCAAATTTCAGACAATTTCAACCGTAGGAGCCACTAAAAACCGAAAAAGTATGAGAGAAAGTGAGTAGAAAAGAGAGATTTCTGCAGATATAAGCTGTAGTAGTATGAACTCCTCGTCCTGTGCTCTGATACCACTTGTTGGACCGTTCTTTGACCCGAAAAGTCAGTCAGAGTAGCTCATCCTCACATATAAAGGCGGAATCAGAATATGCAAGGTAACAACAGCTTGTCCTATTAATTTCCTTTGCTTTTATTGCTTTTCTACTGAAATTTTGACAGAGTTTCGTTCCAGCATACACACATACGCCTCATGAACCGCTCAGACAAACATCCCTATATATAGACTTCCTGGTTCGCTCATATGACATGCCATATGAGCGAACCTGGTACACTTGACATAAAAGCGAACCAGCAATGACCAAATAAGCGGACCACAATGTTTAATGACACATAAGCGAACCTAACTCTATTTTTCATAATATTTACAGTTTGACCCCCTGTTGACCAATCTTCACTTCAGACTTGTTGTAGACGCAGTCAACAGACATTCCGTGCATCAACAATATGGTATTATATGGTGTTACATATTGTTATACGGTGTTTATATGGTGTTATATAGTATTATATATAGTGTTATAATAAACTTCTCATTTTTACAGGATCCTCTACCTATATATATATATATATATATATATATAGGGGAAGGTTCAAATGAAAACCACTAGTTAACGCGAAAACTCGAAAAGTAACTAAAAAAGCCAAAAAAACATACCAAATTTTTTTTCTTTTCTTTTCTTTTTTTTTTTTTTTTGCATACCAATTTTCGATACTTTTAGTATATAAAAAAATTTCAAAAAAAAAAAATTTTGTAGTGCACATGTGTAATACTACACATGTGTAGTACACATTCACATGTGTAATACAAAAAAAAATTTGTTTTTGAAAAAAAAAAATTATATAAAAAACCTGTGATTTTATATAAAAAATTGAAAAAAAAAATTTTGGTGTCTTTTTTAGGCTTTTTTAGTTAGTTTTCGAATTTTCGTGATAAAAAGGGTTTTCATTTGAACCATCCTCTATATATATAGGACAAAGATCCGTTAGAAACCATCCTTTATTGCGAGAACCGCGAGAAACAATGTGAACAAAGTAGCTATTTTAACATAAAAAATATTAAAAAAAAATTTAGATTTTTTTAGGTTTTTTGGGGGTTTAGTTTTTAGCATTTTAGCTTGTGGAGGGGGGGGGGGTAGATTTTTTTTAAGTTTTTTGGGGGTTAGGTTTTTTTAGGTTTTTTGGGGGGTTTTAGTTTTTAGCATTTAGCTTGGGGGTGGGGGGAGGGGGTTAGGTTTTTTTAGCTTTTTTTTAGCTATTTTAGGTTGTGTTCACCTTGGTTCTCGCGGTTCTCGCAATAAAGTTGGTTCTCGCATGAACCTTACCCTATATATATATATAGGGTATGGTTCCAGCGTGAACAACCTCCCAAGAGTGAACTGCGTGAACAGATATAGACCCTTGATTTCCTTTTTAGTTGTTAAGGGTTGGATTGTAATTATATAAAAAATTAGATTTAAATTATTATTTTAATAATTGAATTAAGTTACATCTTTCCTAATTTAAATTCATTATCCACATTATGTTTATTTATTAATAAGATAATTATCAAAACAAACAACAAATCACCAGATTTCAATTTTAATTTTTATTTCAGATTTCATCACCAGTAGTAAACGAACCGAATGTTCATGAACTGTTCATGAACTTGTTCGGTGGAAAGTTCGTTTATGTTCGTTTATTTAATAAATGAACGAACACGAACATAAAAGTTTGTTCGTTTAATTAAATGAACGAACATGAACACACCTTGTGTTCGTTCATTTATGTTCATGAACATTCGTTCATTTATGTTCGTGAACATTCGCTTATTTACGTTTGTTTATGTTCGTTTAATTTTTAGTAAATACAT